>NC_088405.1:470669-475669 GCF_034236695.1 Oncorhynchus nerka
TGCTTGTTGACCTTCCATCCTGTCTGTTGATATTCCCTCCTGTCTGTTTGACTTCCCTCCTAAACACTGCCTGTTGACCTTCCCTCCTAGACACTGTATGTAGAGCTTCCCTCCTGTCTGATGACCTACCCTCCTGCCTGTTGACCTTCCCTCATGTCTGTTGACATTCCCTCCTGTCTGTTGACCCTTCCTCCTGCCTGTTGCCCTTCCCTCCTAGACACTGTCTGTTGACCTTCCCTCCTAGACACCATCTGTTGACCTTCCTCCTAGACACCATCTGTTGACCTTCCCCCTAGACACTGTCTGTTGACCTTCCCCTAGACACCGTCTGTTGACCTCCCCCTAGACACTGTCTGTTGACCTTCCCTCCTGTCTGTTGACCTTCCCCCTAGACGCTGTCTATTGACCTTCCCCTAGGCACTGTCTGTTGACCTTCCCCCTAGACGCTGTCTGTTGACCTTCCCCTAGACGCTGTCTGTTGACCTTCCCCTAGACGCTGTCTGTTGACCTTCTCCCCTAGACACTGTCTGTTGACCTTCCCCTAGACGCTGTCTGTTGACCTTCCCCTAGACACTGTCTGTTGACCTTCCCTCCTAGACACTGTCTGTTGACCTTCCTCCTAGACACTGTCTGTTGACCTTCCCCCTAGCCACTGTCTGTTGACCTTCCCTCCTGGACACTGTCTATTGACCTTCCCCTAGACACCGTCTGTTGACCTTCCCCTAGACACTGTCTGTTGACCTTCCCCCTAGCCACTGTCTGTTGACCTTCCCTCCTGGACACTGTCTGTTGACCTTCCCCTAGACACCGTCTGTTGACCTTCCCCCTAGACACCATCTGTTTACCTTCCTCCTAGACAACATCTGTTGACCTTCCCCCTAGACACTGTCTGTTGACCTTCCCCCTAGACACCATCTGTTGACCTTCCCTAGACACTGTCTGTTGACCTCCCCCCTAGACACCATCTGTTGATGTAGATACTTCAGTGGCCCGCCTAGACTTTCTGGAAAACACACACACACACACACACACACACACACACACACGCACACAAGCACACAAGCACTCATGAAAACACACACACACACAATTAAATCACATTTTATTTGTCACATGCTTGGTAAACAACAGGTGTAGACTAACAGTGAAATGGGCCCTTCCCAACAACGCAGAGAGAAAGACAATATGGAAATAATAGAAAGTCATAATAAATACACAATGAATAACAATAACATGGCTATATACAGGAAGTACCAGGTAATAACATGGTTATATACAGGAAGTACCAGGTAATAACATGGCTATATACGGGAAGTACCAGGTAATAACATGGCTATATACAGGAAGTACCAGGTAATAACATGGCTATATACAGGAAGTACCAGGTAATAACATGGTTATATACAGGAAGTACCAGGTAATAACATGGCTATATACAGGAAGTACCAGGTAATAACATGGTTATATACAGGAAGTACCAGGTAATAACATGGCTATATACAGGAAGTACCAGGTAATAACATGGCTATATACAGGAAGTACCAGGTAATAACATGGCTATATACAGGAAGTACCAGGTAATAACATGGCTATATACAGGAAGTACCAGGTAATAACATGGCTATATACAGGAAGTACCAGGTAATAACATGGCTATATACAGGAAGTACCAGGTAATAACATGGCTATATACAGGAAGTACCAGGTAATAACATGGCTATATACAGGAAGTACCAGGTAATAACATGGCTATATACAGGAAGTACCAGGTAATAACATGGCTATATACAGGAAGTACCAGGTAATAACATGGCTATATACACGAAGTACCAGGTAATAACATGGCTATATACAGAAGTACCTTCTCCTTACCTCACCTCGCTCATCAACTCATCCCTGACCGCTGGCTACGTCCCTTCCGTCTTCAAGAGAGCGAGAGTTGCACCCCTTCTGAAAAAACCTACACTCGATCCCTCCGATGTCAACAACTACAGACCAGTATCCCTTCTTCTTTTCTCTCCAAAACTCTTGAACGTGCCGTCCTTGGCCAGCTCTCCCGCTATCTCTCTCAGAATGACCTTCTTGATCCAAATCAGTCAGGTTTCAAGACTAGTCATTCAACTGAGACTGCTCTTCTCTGTATCACGGAGGCGCTCCGCACTGCTAAAGCTAACTCTCTCTCCTCTGCTCTCATCCTTCTAGACCTTCGATACTGTGAACCATCAGATCCTCCTCTCCACCCTCTCCGAGTTGGGCATCTCCGGCGCGGCCCACGCTTGATTGCGTCCTACCTGACAGGTCGCTCCTACCAGGTGGCGTGGCGAGAATCTGTCTCCTCACCATGCGCTCTCACCACTGGTGTCCCCAGGGCTCTGTTCTAGGCCCTCTCCTATTCTCGCTATACACCAAGTCACTTGGCTCTGTCATAACCTCACATGGTCTCTCCTATCATTGCTATGCAGACGACACACAATTAATCTTCTCCTTTCCCCCTTCTGATGACCAGGTGGCGAATCGCATCTCTGCATGTCTGGCAGACATATCAGTGTGGGTGACGGATCACCACCTCAAGCTGAACCTCGGCAACACGGAGCTGCTCTTCCTCCCGGGAAGGACTGCCCGCTCCATGATCTCGCCATCACGGTTGACAACTCCATTGTGTCCCTCCTCCCAGAGCGCTAAGAACCTTGGCGTGATCCTGACAACACCCTGTCGTTCTCAACTAACATCAAGGCGGCCCGTTCCTGTAGGTTCATGCTCTACAACATCCGCAGAGTACGACCCTGCCTCACACAGGAAGCGGCGCAGGTCCTAATCCAGGCACTTGTCATCTCCCGTCTGGATTACTGCAACTCGCTGTTGGCTGGGCTCCCCTGCCTGTGCCATTAAACCCCTACAACTCATCCAGAACGCCGCAGCCCGTCTGGTGTTCAACCTTCCCAAGTTCTCTCACGTCACCCCCGCTCCTCCGCTCTCTCCACTGGCTTCCAGTTGAAGCTCGCATCCGCTACAAGACCATGGTGCTTGCCTCACGGAGCTGTGAGGGGAACGGCACCTCAGTACCTCCAGGCTCTGATCAGGCCCTACACCCAAACAAGGGCACTGCGTTCATCCACCTCTGGCCTGCTCGCCTCCCTACCACTGAGGAAGTACAGTTCCCGCTCAGCCCAGTCAAACTGTTCGCTGCTCTGGCCCCAATGGTGGAACAAACTCCCTCACGACGCCAGGACAGCGGAGTCAATCACCGCCTCCCGGAGACACCTGAAACCCCACCTCTTAAGGAATACCTAGGATAGGATAGTAATCCTTCACCCCCTTAAAAGATTTAGATGCACTATTGTAAAGTGGCTGTTCCACTGGATGTCATAAGGTGAATGCACCATTTGTAAGTCGCTCTGGATAAGAGCGTCTGCTAAATGACTTAAATGTAAATGTAAATGTAATGTAAATGAAGTACCAGGTAATAACATAGCTATATACAGGAAGTACCAGGTAATAACATGGCTATATACAGGAAGTACCAGGTAATAACATGGCTATATACAGGAAGCACCAGGTAATAACATGGCTATATACGGGAAGTACCAGGTAATAACATGGCTATATACGGGAAGTACCAGGTAATAACATGGCTATATACAGGAGTACCAGGTAATAACATGGCTATATACGGGAAGTACCAGGTAATAACATGGCTATATACAGGAAGTACCAGGTAAAAACATGGCTATATACAGGAAGTACCAGGTAATAACATGGCTATATACAGGAAGTACCAGGTAATAACATGACTATATACAGGAAGTACCAGGTAATAACATGGCTATATACAGGAGTACCAGGTAATAACATGGCTATATACAGGAAGTACCAGGTAATAACATGACTATATACAGGAAGTACCAGGTAATAACATGGCTATATACAGGAGTACCAGGTAATAACATGGCTATATACAGGAAGTACCAGGTAATAACATGGCTATATACAGGAAGTACCAGGTAATAACATGGCTATATACAGGAAGTATCAGGTAATAACATGGCTATATACAGGAAGTACCAGGTAACAACATGGCTATATACAGGAAGTACCAGTACTGAGTGGCTTGTCACCCAAAATCCTCACTAACCTTTACAGGTGCACAATTGAGAGCATCTTGTCGGGCTGTATCACCGCCTGGTATGGCAACTGTAGAACCCACAACCGCAGGGCTCTCCAGAGGGTAGTGAGGTCTGCACAACGCATCACCGGGGAAAACTGCCTGCCCTCCAAGACGCTTCACCACCCGATGTCACAGGAAGGCCATAAAGATCATCAAGGACCTCAGCCACCCGAGCCGCTAGCTGTTCACCCCACTATCGTCCAGAAGGTGAGGTCAGCACAGGTGCATCAAAGCTGGGACCGAGAGACTGAAAAACAGCTTCTATCTCAAGGCCATCAGACAGTGTCTCCTGACCCTTCCTGTCTCAGCCTCCAGTATTTATACGGCAGTAGTTTATGTGTCGGGGGGCTAGGGTCAGTCTGTTATATCTGGAGTATTTCTCCTGTCTTATCCGGTGTCCTGTGTGAATTTAAGTATGCTCTCTCCAATTCTTTCTCTCTTTCTTTCTTTCTTTCTTTTCTCTCTTTCTTTCTTTCTCTCTTTCTTTCTTTCTCTCTTTCTTTCTCTCTTTATTTCTTTCTTTCTCTCTTTCTTTCTTCTTTCTCTCTTTATTTCTTTCTTTCTCTCTTTCTTCTTTCTTTCTTTCTTTCTCTCTTTCTTTCTCTCTCTCTCTCTCTTTCTTTCTTTCTTTCTTTCTTTCTTTCTTTCTTTCTTTCTTTCTTTCTTTCTTTCTTTCTCTCTTCTCTCTCTTCTTTCTTTCTTTCTTTTTCTTTCTCTTTCTTTCTTTCTTTCTTTCTTTCTTCTTTCTTTCTTTTCTCTCTTTCTTTCTTTCTTTCTCTCTCTTTTTCTCTCTCTTTCTTTCTTCTTTCTTTCTCTCTCTGCCCCTCTCTCTCTC
>NC_088405.1:480669-500669 GCF_034236695.1 Oncorhynchus nerka
AGTATAGTTAACA
Organism: Oncorhynchus nerka; assembly: GCF_034236695.1. Lineage (NCBI taxonomy): Eukaryota > Metazoa > Chordata > Actinopteri > Salmoniformes > Salmonidae > Oncorhynchus > Oncorhynchus nerka. Next base: position 480,683 of record NC_088405.1, read on the forward strand.
CTGACTGGAGGGTTGGAGGGTTGGAGTAGTATAGTTACCACTGACTGAGGGTTGGAGGGTTGGAGTAGTATAGTTACCACTGACTGGAGGGTTGGAGGGTTGAGTAGTATAGTTACCACTGACTGAGGTTGGAGTATTATAGTTACCACTGACTGGAGGGTTGGAGGTTGGAGGGTTGGAGTAGTATAGTTACCACTGACTGGAGGGTTGGAGTATTATAGTTACCACTGACTGGAGGTTGGAGTAGTATAGTTACCACTGACTGGGGGTTACCACTGACTGGAGGGTTGGAGGGTTGGAGTAGTATAGTTACCACTGACTGGAGGGTTGGAGGGTTGGAGTAGTATAGTTACCACTGACTGGAGGGTTGGAATAGTTACAACTGCTGGAGGGTTTAGTATTATAGTTACCACTGACTGGAGGGTTGGAGGGTTGGAGTAGTATAGTTACCACTGACTGGAGGGTTGGAGGGTTGACTGAAGGTATAGTATAGTTACCACTGACTGGAGGGTTGGAGGGTTGGAGTAGTATAGTTACCACTGACTGGAGGGTTGGAGGGTTGGAGGGTTAGTATAGTTACCACTGACTGGAGGGTTGGAGTATTATAGTTACCACTGACTGGAGGGTTGGAGTAGTATAGTTACCACTGACTGGAGGGTTGGAGGGTTACCACTGACTGGAGGGTTGAGGGCTGGAGTATTATAGTTAACACTGACTGGAGGGTTGGAGGGTTGGAGTAGTATAGTTACCACTGACTGGAGGGTTGGAGTATTATAGTTACCACTGACTGGAGGGTTGGAGTAGTATAGTTACCACTGACTGGAGGGTTGGAGGGTTGGAGTAGTATAGTTACCACTGACTGGAGGTTGGAGTAGTATAGTTACCACTGACTGGAGGGTTGGAGGGTTGGAGTAGTATAGTTACCACTGACTGGAGGGTTGGAGGGTTGGGTATAGTTACCACTGAGGTTGGAGTTAGTAGTATAGTTACCACTGACTGGAGGGTTGGAGTTAGTATAGTTACCACTGACTGGAGGGTTGGAGTAGTATAGTTACCACTGACTGGAGGGTTGGAGGGTTGGAGTAGTATAGTTACCACTGACTGACTGGAGGGTTGGAGTAGTATAGTTACCACTGACTGGAGGGTTGGAGGTAACACTGACTGAGGGTTGAGTAGTAGTTACCACTGACTGGAGGGTTACCACTGACTGGAGGGTTGGAGGGTTGGAGTATTATAGTTACCACTGACTGGAGGGTTGGAGGTATGTTACCACTGAGAGGTTGGAGTATTATAGTTACCACTGACTGGAGGGTTGGAGGTTGGAGTAGTATAGTTACCACTGACTGGAGGGTTGGAGGGTTGGAGTAGTATAGTTACCACTGACTGGAGGGTTGGAGGGTTGGAGTAGTATAGTTACACTGACTGGAGGGTTGGAGGGTTGGAGTATTATAGTTACCACTGACTGGAGGGTTGAGGTACCACTGGAGGGTTGGAGTAGTATAGTTACCACTGACTGGAAGGGTTGGAGGTTGGAGTAGTATAGTTACCACTGACTGGAGGGGAGGGTTGGAGGGTTGGAGTATTATAGTTACCACTGACTGGAGGGTTGGAGGGTTGGAGTAGTATAGTTACCACTGACTGGAGGGTTGGAGTAGTATAGTTACCACTGACTGAGGTTGGAGTATTATAGTTACCACTGGAGTGGTTGGAGGTTGTATTATAGTTACCACTGACTGGAGGGTTGACTGGAGGGTTGGAGGGTTGGAGTAGTATAGTTACACTGACTGAGGGTTGAGTAGTATAGGACTGGAGGGTTGGAGTAGTATAGTTACCACTGACTGGAGGGTTGGAGGGTTGGAGTAGTATAGTTACCACTGACTGGAGGGTTGGAGTATTATAGTTACCACTGACTGGAGGGGTTGGAGGTTAGTATTATAGTTACCACTGACTGGAGGGTTGGAGGGTTGGAGTAGTATAGTTACCACTGACTGGAAGGCTGGAGGGTTGGAGTAGTATAGTTACCACTGACTGGAGGGTTGGAGGTTGGAGTAGTATAGTTACCACTGACTGGAGGGTTGGAGTATTATAGTTACCACTGACTGGAGGGTTGGAGTACATATAGTTACCACTGACTGGAGGTTGGAGTAGTATAGTTACAACTGACTGGAGGTTGGAGGGTTGTATAGAGACTGGAGTATAGTTAGTTACCACTGACTGGAGGGTTGGAGGGTTGGAGGGTTGGAGTAGTATAGTTACAACTGACTGGAGGGTTGGAGGGTTGGAGTATTATAGTTACCACTGACTGGAGGGTTGGAGGGTTGGAGTAGTATAGTTACCACTGACTGGAGGGTTGGAGGGTTGGAGTAGTATAGTTACCAACTGACTGACTGAGGCTTGGAGTAGTATAGTTACCACTGACTGGAGGGTTGGAGGGTTGGAGTAGTATAGTTACCACCAGGATTTGGAGTAGTATAGTGTCATCTGACTGGAGGGTTGGAGGGTTGGAGTAGTATAGTTAACACTGACTGGAGGGTTGGAGGGTTGGAGTAGTATAGTTACCACTGACTGGAGGGTTGGAGGGTTTGGAGTGAGGGTATAGTTACCACTGACTGGAGGGTTGGAGTATTATAGTTACCACTGACTGGAGGGTTGGAGTTTATAGTTAACACTGACTGGAGGGTTGGAGGGTAGTATAGTTACCACACTGACTGGAGGGTTGGAGTAGTATAGTTACCACTGACTGAAGGGTTGGAGGGTTGGAGTAGTATAGTTACCACTGACTGGAGGGTTGGAGTAGTATAGTTACCACTGACTGGAGGTTGGAGGGTTGGAGTAGTATAGTTACCACTGACTGAGGGTTGGAGGGTTTGGAGTAGGGTTAGTAGTATATTTACCACTGACTGTTGAGGGTTGGAGTATTATAGTTACCCACTGGACTGGAGGGTTGGAGTAGTATAGTTACCACTGACTGGAGGGTTGGTAGTATAGTTACCACTGACTGGAGGGTTGGAGTAGTATAGTTACCACTGACACTGACTGGAGGGTTGGAGTAGTATAGTTACCACTGACTGGAGGGTTGGAGGTTGGAGTATAGTTACCACTGACTGGAGGGTTGGTTAACAGTATTATAGTTACCACTGACTGGAGGGTTGGTACCACTGGAGGTTGGAGTATTATAGTTACCACTGACTGGAGGGTTGGAGTAGTATAGTTACTGACTGACTGACTGGAGGGTTGGAGTAGTATAGTTACCACTGACTGGAGGGTTGGAGGGTTGGAGTATTATAGTTACAACTGACTGGAGGGTTGGAGGGTTGGAGTAGTATAGTTACCACTGACTGGAGGGTTGGAGTATTATAGTTAACACTGACTGGAGGTTGGAGGTTAGTATAGTTACCACTGACTGGAGGGTTGGAGGGTTGGAGGGTAGTATAGTTACCACTGACTGGAGGGTTGGAGGGTTGGAGTAGTATAGTTACCACTGACTGGAGGGTTGGAGGTTGGAGTAGTATAGTTACCACTGACTGGAGGGTTGGAGGGTAGTAGTATAGTTACCACTGACTGGAGGGTTGGAGGGTTGGAGTATTATAGTTACCACTGACTGGAGGGTTGGAGGGTTGGAGGTTAGTATAGTTACCACTGACTGGAGGTTGGAGGGTTGGAGTAGTATAGTTACCACTGACTGGAGGGTTGGAGGGTTGGAGTAGTATAGTTACAACTGACTGGAGGGTTGGAGGGTTGGAGTATTATAGTTACCACTGACTGGAGGGTTGGAGGGTTTATAGTTACCACTGACTGGAGGGTTGGAGGGTTAGTATAGTTACCACTGACTGGAGGGTTGGAGGGTTGGAGTAGTATAGTTACCACTGACTGGAGGGTTGGAGTATTATAGTTACCACTGACTGGAGGGTTGGAGTAGTATAGTTACCACTGACTGGAGGGTTGGAGGGTTGGAGTATTATAGTTTACCACTGACTGGAGGGTTGGAGGGTTGGAGTAGTATAGTTACCACTGACTGAAGGGTTGGAGGGTTGGAGTAGTATAGTTACCACTGACTGGAGGGTTGGAGGGTTGGAGTAGTATAGTTACCACTGACTGGAGGGTTGGAGGGTTGGAGGTATTATATAGTTACCACTGACTGGAGGGTTGGAGGGTTGGAGTAGTATAGTTACCACTGACTGGAGGGTTGGAGGGTTGGAGTAGTATAGTTAACACTGACTGAGGCTGGAGGGTTGGAGTAGTATAGTTACCACTGACTGGAGGGTTGGAGTAGTATAGTTACCACTGACTGGAGGGTTGGAGTAGTATAGTTACCACTGACTGGAGGGTTGGAGGGTTGGTTACCAGTAGGGTTATAGTTACCACTGACTGGAGGGTTGGAGTTAGTATTATAGTTACCACTGACTGGAGGGTTGGAGGGTTAGTATTAGCTAGTTATACCACTGACTGGAGGGTTGGAGGGTTGGAGTAGTATAGTTACAACTGACTGGACTGAGGGTTGGAGTATTATAGTTACCACTGACTGAGGTTGGAGGGTTGGAGTAGTATAGTTACCACTGACTGGAGGGTTGGAGTAGGTTACACTGACTGGGTTGGAGGTTGGAGTAGTATAGTTACCACTGACTGGACTGGAGGGTTGGGTATTATAGTTACCACTGACTGGAGGGTTGGAGGGGTTGGTATAGTTACCACTGACTGGAGGTTACCACTTGGAGGGTTGGAGTAGTATAGTTACCACTGACTGGAGGGTTGGAGGGTTGGAGTAGTATAGTTACCACTGACTGGAGGGTTGTTACCACTGAGGGTTGAGTAGTATAGTTACCACTGACTATTGAGGGTTGGATAGTATAGTTACCACTGACTACCACTATAGTTAACTGACTGGAGGGTTGGACTGACTGGAGGGTTGGAGTATTATAGTTACCACTGACTGGAGGTTGGAGTATAGTTACCACTGACTGGAGGGTTGAGGGTTGGAGTAGTATGTTACCACTGACTGGAGGGTTGGAGTATTATAGTTACCACTGACTGGAGTTGGGGTTGGGTTGGAGGGTTGGAGTAGTATAGTTACCACTGACTGGAGGTTGGAGGGTTGAGTAGTATAGTTACCACTGACTGGAGGGTTGGAGGGTTGGAGTAGTATAGTTACCACTGACTGAAGGGTTGGAGGGTTGGAGTAGTATAGTTACCACTGACTGGAGGGTTGGAGGGTTGGAGTAGTATAGTTACCACTGACTGGAGGTTGGAGGGTTGGAGTAGTATAGTTACCACTGACTGGAGGTTGGAGGGTTATTATAGTTACCACTGACTGGAGGGTTGGAGGGTTGGAGTAGTATAGTTACCACTGACTGGAGGGTTGGAGGGTTGGAGTAGTATAGTTACCACTGGAGGGTTGGAGGGTTGGAGTACCTCTTTTATAGTTACCACTGACTGGAGGGTTGGAGGGTTGAGCAGTATAGTTACCACTGACTGATAAGAGGAAGGGTTGGAGGGTTGGAGTAGTATAGTTACCACTGACTGAAGGGTTGGAGGGTTGGAGTAGTATAGTTACCACTGACTGGAGGGTTGGAGGGTTGGAGTAGTATAGTTACCACTGACTGGAGGGGGTTGGAGTATTATAGTTACCACTGACTGGAGGGTTGGAGTAGTATAGTTACCACTGACTGGAGGGTTGGAGGGTTGGAGTAGTATAGTTACCACTGACTGAAGGCTGGAGGGTTGGAGTAGTATAGTTACCACTGACTGGAGGTTGGAGGGTTGGAGTAGTATAGTTACACTGACTGAAGGCTGGAGGGTTGGAGGGTAGTATAGTTACACTGACTGGAGGGTTGAGGGTTGGAGTATTATAGTTACCACTGACTGGGTTGGAGGGTTGGAGTAGTATAGTTACACTGACTGGAGGGTTGGAGGTTGGAGTATTATAGTTACCACTGACTGGAGGGTTGGAGTTGAGTATAGTTACCAGACTGAGGGTTGGAGGGTTATAGTTAGTTACAACTGACTGGAGGGTTGGAGGGTTGGAGTAGTATAGTTACCACTGACTGAGGGTTGGAGGGTTGGAGTAGTATAGTTACCACTGACTGGAGGGTGACTGGAGGGTTGGAGTAGTATAGTTACCACTGACTGGAGGGTTGGAGGGTTGAGTAGTATAGTTACCACTGACTGAAGGCTGGATAGGTTGGAGTAGTATAGTTACCACTGACTGAAGGTTGGAGGGTTGGAGTAGTATAGTTACCACTGACTGAAGGCTTGGAGTAGTATAGTTAACACTGACTGGAGGGTTGGAGGGTTGGAGTAGTATAGTTACCACTGACTGAAGGCTTGGAGGGTTGGAGTAGTATAGTTAACACTGACTGGAGGGTTGGAGGTTGGAGGTATAGTTACCCCACCTGACTGAAAGTAGTATAGTTACCACTGACTGAGGGTTGGAGGGTTGAGTAGTATAGTTACCACTGACTGAAGGGTTGGAGGGTTGTACCACTGACTGAGTAGTATAGTTACACACTGACTGAGAGTATAGGACTTGGAGGTTGGAGTAGTATAGTTACCACACTGACTGAGGTTGAGTAGTATAGCACTGACTGAAGGCTGGGGTTGGAGTAGTATAGTTACCACTGACTGAAGGGTTGGAGGTTGGAGTAGTATAGTTACCACTGACTGAAGGCTGGAGGTTGGAGGTTGAGTTGGAGTAGTATAGTTACCACTGACTGAAGGCTTGGAGGGTTGGAGTAGTATAGTTACCACTGACTGAAGGGAGGGTTGGAGTAGTATAGTTACCACTGACTGAAGGTAGTTGTTACCACTGAGGGTTGGAGTTAGTATAGTTACCACTGACTGAAGGCTTGGAGGGTTGGAGTAGTATAGTTACCACTGACTGAAGGCTTGGAGGGTTGGAGTAGTATAGTTACCACTGACTGAAGGCTGAAGGGTTGGAGTAGTATAGTTGGGAGGGTTGAGTAGTATAGTTACCACTGACTGAAGGTTGGAGGGTTGGAGTAGTATAGTTACCACTGACTGAAGGTTGGAGGGTTGGAGTAGTATAGTTACCACTGACTGAAGGGTTGGAGGGTTGGAGTAGTATAGTTACCACACTGAAGACTGAAGGTTACAACTTGGAGGGTTGGAGTAGTATAGTTACCACTGACTGAAGGCTTGGAGGGTTGGAGTAGTATAGTTACCACTGACTGAAGGCTTGAGGGTTGGAGTAGTATAGTTACAACTGACTGACTGGAGGGTTGGAGGACTGAAGGGTTGGAGGAGTTGGAGGGTTGGAGTAGTATAGTTTGACTGAAGTATAGCTGACTGAAGGGTTGGGGTAGTATAGTTACCACTGACTGAAGGCTTGGAGGGTTGGAGTAGTATAGTTACCACTGACTGAAGGGTTGGAGGGCTTGGAGTAGTATAGTTACCACTGACTGAAGGCTGGAGGGTTGGAGTAGTATAGTTACCACCAGTATAGTTACCACTGACTGAAGGCTGGAGGTTGAGTATAGTTACCACCTGAAGGCTTGAGGGTTGGAGGGTTGGAGGCTTGGAGTATAGTTAACACCAGGCTTGAGGGTTGAAGTATAGCTGGAGGGTTGGAGTAGTATAGTTACCACTGACTGAAGGCTTGGAGGGTTGGAGTAGTATAGTTACCACTGACTGGAGTAATAGGCTTGGAGGGTTGGAGTAGTATAGTTACCACTGACTGGAAGGCTGGGCTTGGGGTTGGAGTAGTATAGTTACCACTGACTGAAGGCTTGGAGGGTTGGAGTAGTATAGTTAACACTGACTGAAGGCTTGGAGGGTTGGAGTAGTATAGTTACCACTGACTGAAGGCTTGGAGGGTTGGAGTAGTATAGTTACCACTGACTGAAGGCTTGGAGGGTTGGAGTAGTATAGCACACTGAGGCTTGAAGGCTTGGAGGGTTGGAGTAGTATAGTTACCACTGACTGAAGGCTTGGAGGGTTGGAGTAGTATAGTTACCACTGACTGAAGGCTGGAGGGTTGGAGTAGTATAGTTACCACTGACTGAAGTTACAACTGAAGGCCTGGAGGGTTGGAGTAGTATAGTTACCACTGACTGAAGGCTTGGAGGGTTGGAGTAGTATAGTTACCACTGACTGAAGGCTGGAGGGTTGGAGTAGTATAGTTACCACTGACTGAAGACTGGAGGGTTGGAAGACTAGGTTATAGTTACCACTGACTGAAGGCTGGAGGGTTGGAGTAGTATAGTTACCACTGACTGAAGGCTTGGAGGGTTGACTGTAAGTCAAAGACAGGAGGGTTATAGTTACCACTGACTGAAGGCTTGGAGGGTTGGAGTAGTATAGTTAACACTGACTGAAGGGTTGGAGGGTTGGAGTAGTATAGTTACCACTGACTGAAGGCTTGGAGGGTTGGAGTAGTATAGTTAACACTGACTGAAGGTTGGAGGGTTGGAGGGTTGGAGTAGTATAGTTACCACTGACTGAAGGCTGGAGGGTTGGAGTAGTATAGTTACCCACTGAACTGACTGAGGCTGGAGGGTTGGAGTAGTATAGTTACCACTGACTGAAGGCTTGGAGGGTTGGAGTAGTATAGTTACCACTGACTGAAGGTTGGAGAAGGTTGGAGTAGTATAGTTACCACTGACTGAAGGCTGGAGGGTTGGAGTAGTATAGTTACCACTGACTGAAGACTTGGAGGGTTGGAGTAGTATAGTTACCACTGACTGAGGCTTGGAGGTTGGAGTAGTATAGTTACCACTGACTGAGGCTGGAGGGCTGGAGTAGTATAGTTACCACTGACTGAAGGCTTGGAGGGTTGGAGTAGTATAGTTAACACTGACTGAAGGCTTGGAGGGTTGGATATTATAGTGACAACTGGGGGACAGTGACTCCCAGTGAGGGGGGACAGTGACTCCCAGTGACTCCCGGGGGGGACAGTGACTCCCAGGTGTAGAAGACAGACTGAGGTAAATGCAACACTCCCTCCTTGTTATTCTTACACCATGAAAACATTTACCACCATTCTAGTCGAGTGTTGAAGTGGTTTGCCATGATGTGGGTTCTGCTCTCCTGAAGCCAGTGGAGGAGATCAGCTGAAGGGTTAAGCTCCAGGCCCAGTCAGCCAAGAGGAGAGCTTTGTCAGTCAGTCTAAGTCAAGGGGACTAGTGGAGCTCCAAGCCCATTATCACTGTCTGCTTCTCTAGGTCCTGGCCTGACAAGTGCTGTCTCTATTGACTTAACCTCAGGGTCACTGCTTTTGGTTCACAGGTAGGTAACTGGGTCTCTACTTCAGATCTTTTCTTCACTCACTCGTCTCTCTCTCTCTCTCTCTCTCTCTCTCTCTCTCTCTCTCTCCTCTCTCTCGCTCTCTGTCTCTCTTCCTCACTCCATCATGGTTGCTGTATAACAACCAATAAACCTTAAATCTGGTAATTAATCAAATGTATTTATGAATCCCTCCTTACATCAGCTGATGTCACAAAGTGCTGTACAGAAATCCAGCCTAAATCCCCAAACAGCAAGCAATGCAGGTGTAGAAGCACGGTGGCTAGGAAAAACTCCCTAGAAAGGCCAGAACCTAGGAAGAAACCTAGAGAGGAACCAGGCTATGAGGGATGGCCAGTCCTCTTCTGGCTGTGCCGGGTGGAGATTAGAAACCTAGAGAGGAACCAGGCTATGAGGGGTGGCCAGTCCTCTTCTGGCTGTGCCGGGTGGAGATTATAACAGAACATGGCCAAGATGTTCAAATGTTCATAAATGACCAGCATGGTCGAATAATAATAAGGCAGAACAGTTGAAACTGGAGCAGCAGCACAGTCAGGTGGACTGGGGACAGCAAGGAGTCATCATGTCAGGTAGTCCTGGGGCACGGTCCTAGGGCTCAGGTCCTCCGAGAGAGAGAAAGAAAGAGAGAATTAGAGAGAGCATATGTGGGGTGGCCAGTCCTCTTCTGGCTGTGCCAGGTGGAGATTATAACAGAACATGGCCAAGATGTTCAAATGTTCATAGACGACCAGCAGGGTCCAATAATAATAATCAACCCAGACAGGAAGAGACTCAACCTTCTCAACCTCTCGCTACATATTCGTCGCCAGACCCACTGGCTCCAGGTCATCTATGCTATGGTCTAGCTCCGCCTTATCTCAGCTCACTGGTCACCATAGCAACACCCACCTGTAGCACGCGCTCCAGCAGGTATATCTCACTCCCCAAAAGCCAAAATCTTCCTTTGGCCGCCGTTCCTTTCAGTTCTCTGCTGCCAGTGACTGGAAAGAATTGCGAAAATCGCTGAAGTTGGAAGACTTATACCTCCTCACTAACTTTAATCATCAGCTGTCTGAGCAGCTAACCGATCGCTGCAGCTGTACACAGCCCATCTGTAAACAGCCCATCTGTAAATAGCCCAATCTACCTACCTCATCCCCATGCTGTTGTTATTTACTTTGCTGCTCTTTTGCACACCTGTATCTCTACTTGCACATCAAGAGGATGTGAAGTTCTTGCACTCACTGTATATAGATTATTCTACTGTATTATTGACTGTATGTTTGTTTATTCCATGTGTAACTCTGTTGTTGTTTCTGTCTCACTGCTTTGCTTTGTCTTGGTCAGGTCGCAGTTGTAAATGAGAACTTGTTCTCAACTGGCCTCCCTGGTGAAATACAAAAACATTCTAAATGAAGTGACGCCCCTCCTATAGGGACGGCATGGAAGAGACCCTGTAAAAGGGTTAGAGGCAGAGAATCCCAGTGGAGAGGGGAACCGGCCAGGCAGAGAATCCCAGTGGAGAGAGGGAACCGGCCAGGCAGAGAATCCCAGTGGAGAGAGGGGAACCGGCCAGGCAGAGAATCCCAGTGGAGAGAGGGGAACCGCCAGGCAGAGAATCCCAGTGGAGAGAGGGGAACCGGCCAGGCAGAGAATCCCAGTGGAGAGAGGGGAACCGGCCAGACAGAGAATCCCAGTGGAGAGAGGGGAACCGCCAGGCAGAGAATCCCAGTGGAGAGAGGGGAACCGCCAGGCAGAGAATCCCAGTGGAGAGAGGGGAACCGGCCAGGCAGAGAATCCCAGTGGGAGAGGGGAACCGAGGGAACCGGCCAGACAGAGAATCCCAGTGGAGAGAGGGGAACCGCCAGGCAGAGAATCCCAGTGGAGAGAGGGGAACCGCCAGGCAGAGAATCCCAGTGGAGAGAGGGGAACCGCCAGGCAGAGAAGGGGTAGCCTAGTGGTTAGAGTGGAGGGGGGCAGGTAGCCCAGTGGTTAGAGGGAGGGGCGGCAGGGTAGCCTAGTGGTTAGAGTGTAGGGGCGGCAGGGTAGCCTAGTGGTTAGAGTGGAGGGTCGGCAGGGTAGCCTAGTGGTTAGAGTGTTGGGGTGGCAGGGTAGCCTAGTGGTTAGAGTGGAGGGGCGGCAGGTAGCCTAGTGGTTAAAGTGGAGGGGTGGAAGGGTAGCCTAGTGGTTAGAGTGTAGGGGTGGCAGGGTAGCCTAGTGGTTAGAGTGGAGGGGCGGCAGGTAGCCTAGTGGTTAGAGTGTTGGACTAGTAACGGAAAGGTTGCAAGATTGAATCCCTGAGCTGACTAGGTATAAATCTGTCGTTCTGCCCCTGAACAAGGCAGTTAACCCAGTGTTCCCCTGAACAGGGCAGTTAACCCACTGTTCCCCTGAACAAGGCAGTTAACCCACTGTTCCCCTGAACAAGGCAGTTAACCCACTGTTCCCCTGAACAAGGCAGTTAACCCAGTGTTCCCCTGAACAGGGCAGTTAACCCACTGTTCCCCTGAACAAGGCAGTTAACCCAGTGTTCCCCTGAACAGGGCAGTTAACCCACTGTTCCCCTGAACAAGGCAGTTAACCCACTGTTCCCCTGAACAAGGCAGTTAACCCAGTGTTCCCCTGAACAGGGCAGTTAACCCACTGTTCCCCTGAACAAGGCAGTTAACCCACTGTTCCCCTGAACAGGGCAGTTAACCCACTGTTCCCCTGAACAAGGCAGTTAACCCACTGTTCCCCTGAACAAGGCAGTTAACCCACTGTTCCCCTGAACAAGGCAGTTAACCCAATGTTCCCCTGAACAAGGCAGTTAACCCACTGTTCCCCTGAACAGGGCAGTTAACCCACTGTTCCCCTGAACAAGGCAGTTAACCCACTGTTCCCCTGAACAAGGCAGTTAACCCACTGTTCCCCTGAACAGGGCAGTTAACCCACTGTTCCCCTGAACAGGGCAGTTAACCCACTGTTCCCCTGAACAAGGCAGTTAACCCACTGTTCCCCTGAACAGGGCAGTTAACCCACTGTTCCCCTGAACAAGGCAGTTAACCCACTGTTCCCCTGAACAAGGCAGTTAACCCAATGTTCCCCTGAACAAGGCAGTTAACCCACTGTTGCCCTGAACAGGGCAGTTAAACCACTGTTCCCCTGAACAAGGCAGTTATCCCACAGTTCCCCTGAACAAGGCAGTTAACCCACTGTTCCCCTGAACAAGGCAGTTAACCCACTGTTCTCCTGAACAAGGCAGTTAACCCACTGTTCCCCTGGACAGGGGAGTTAAGCCAGTGTTCCCCTGAACAGGGCAGTTAACCCACTGTTCCCCTGAACAAGGCAGTTAACCCACTGTTCTCCTGAACAAGGCAGTTAACCCACTGTTCCCCTGGACAGGGGAGTTAACCCACTGTTCCCCTGAACAGGGCAGTTAACCCACGGTTCCCCTGAACAAAGCAGTTAACCCACTGTTCCCCTGAACAAGGCAGTTAACCCACTGTTCCCCTGAACAAGGCAGTTAACCCACTGTTCCCTGAACAAGGCAGTTAACCCACTGTTCCCCTGAACAAGGCAGTTAGCCCACTGTTCCCTGAACAAGGCAGTTAGCCCACTGTTCCCCTGAACAAGGCAGTTAACCCACTGTTCCCCTGAACAAGGCAGTTAGCCCACTGTTCCCCTGAACAAGGCAGTTAGCCCACTGTTCCCCTGAACAAGGCAGTTATCCCACTGTTCCCCTGAACAAGGCAGTTAAGCCACTAGTCCCCTGAACAAGGCAGTTAACCCACTGTTCCCCTGAACAAGGCAGTTAGCCCACTGTTCCCCTGAACAAGGCAGTTAACCCACTGTTCCCCTGAACAAGGCAGTTAACCCACTGTTCCCCTGAACAAGGCAGTTAGCCCACTGTTCCCCTGAACAAGGCAGTTAACCCACTGTTCCCCTGAACAAGGCAGTTAGCCCACTCTTCCCCTGAACAAGGCAGTTAACCCACTGTTCCCCTGAACAAGGCAGTTAACCCACTGTTCCCCTGAACAAGGCAGTTAACCCACTGTTCTCCTGAACAGGGCAGTTAACCCACTGTTCTCCTGAACAGGGCAGTTAGCCCACTGTTCCCTGAACAAGGCAGTTAACCCACCCTGAACAAGGCAGTTAACCCACTGTTCCTCTGAACAAGGTAGTTAACCCAGTGTTCCCCTGAACAAGGCAGTTAGCCCACTGTTCCCCTGAACAAGGCAGTTAGCCCACTGTTCCCCTGAACAAGGCAGTTAACCCACTGTTCCCCTGAACAAGGCAGTTAGCCCACTGTTCCCCTGAACAAGGCAGTTAACCCACTGTTCCCCTGAACAAGGCAGTTAACCCACTGTTCCCCTGAACAAGGCAGTTAACCCAATGTTCCCCTGAACAAGGCAGTTAACCCACTCTTCCCCTGAACAAGGCAGTTAACCCACTGTTCCCCTGAACAAGGCAGTTAACCCACTGTTCCCCTGAACAAGGCAGTTAACCCACTGTTCCCCTGAACAGGGCAGTTAACCCACTGTTCTCCTGAACAGGGCAGTTAGCCCACTGTTCCCCTGAACAAGGCAGTTAACCCACTGTTCCCCTGAACAAGGCAGTTAACCCACTGTTCCTCTGAACAAGGTAGTTAACCCAGTGTTCCCCTGAACAAGGCAGTTAGCCCACTGTTCCCCTGAACAAGGCAGTTAGCCCACTGTTCCCCTGAACAAGGCAGTTAACCCACTGTTCCCCTGAACAAGGCAGTTAGCCCACTGTTCCCCTGAACAAGGCAGTTAACCCACTGTTCCCCTGAACAAGGCAGTTAACCCACTGTTCCCCTGAACAAGGCAGTTAACCCACTGTTCCCCTGAACAAGGCAGTTAACCCACTGTTCCCCTGAACAAGGCAGTTAACCCACTGTTCCCCTGAACAAGGCAGTTAACCCACTGTTCCCCTGAACAAGGCAGTTAGCCCACTGTTCCCCGGTAGGCCGTCATTGAAACTAAGAATTGGTTCTTAACTGTCTAGTTAAATGAAATCCATTAAACTCCTAATGAAGTGACCGTGGAGGAAGGAAGCCCCTTTCCAGATGATGAGGGTCTGACGTTCAACTCTTTCCTGTATTGATTCATTCACTTCTGTCCCTCAGAATAAACAACTGACCGTCTTTCTGCTCCAACAGACAAATGACGATCTTCCTCTACCTGGGGAAACTTTCATCGCTGTCTTGAACCAGTTAAATAACGGATGAAAATAAATGGCCTGAGTTAGTTTTACAACGGCTTGTGTGTACTTCAGCAGTAAAATCAATGGTTCCTACCATAACAGCAACGCAAGGCTGTCATAAAACCAACCTGCAATCAATGGGCTTTCAACCAGCAGCAGATTATCACATCTCAGAGGGCTGATAACACTGTCCCTTCCAGGTTAGAACGGAATCCTAAATCGCACCCTATTCCCTATGTAGTACACTACTGTTGACCAGAACCACGGTCTCTGCACTACATTGGGAAAAGGGTGCCATTTGGGACACAACATATAACTGCCACAATAATCACCTCTAATAGAGGACTACTGTATACTGACTGGTTAGTAGAGATAATCACCTCTAATAGAGGACTACTGTATACTGACTGGCTAGTAGAGATAATCACCTCTAATAGAGGACTACTGTATACTGACTGGTTAGTAGAGATAATCACCTCTAATAGAGGACTACTGTATACTGACTGGTTAGTAGAGATAATCACCTCTAATAGAGGACTACTGTATACTGACTGGTTAGTAGAGATAATCACCTCTAATAGAGGACTACTGTATACTGACTGGTTAGTAGAGAGATAATCACCTCTAATAGAGGACTACTGTATACTGACTGGCTAGTAGAGATAATCACCTCTAATAGAGGACTACTGTATACTGACTGGCTAGTAGAGATAAGCACCTCTAATAGAGGACTACTGTATACTGACTGGTTAGTAGAGATAATCACCTCTAATAGAGGACTACTGTATACTGACTGGTTAGTAGAGATAATCACCTCTAATAGAGGACTACTGTAAACTGACTGGTTAGTAGAGATAATCACCTCTAATAGAGGACTACTGTAAACTGACTGGTTAGTAGAGATAATCACCTCTAATAGAGGACTACTGTAAACTGACTGGTTAGTAGAGAGATAATCACCTCTAATAGAGGACTACTGTATACTGACTGGCTAGTAGAGATAATCACCTCTAATAGAGGACTACTGTATACTGACTGGCTAGTAGAGATAAGCACCTCTAATAGAGGACTACTGTATACTGACTGGTTAGTAGAGATAATCACCTCTAATAGAGGACTACTGTATACTGACTGGTTAGTAGAGATAATCACCTCTAATAGGGGACTACTGTATACTGACTGGTTAGTAGAGATAATCACCTCTAATAGAGGACTACTGTATACTGACTGGTTAGTAGAGATAATCACCTCTAATAGAGGACTACTGTATACTGACTGGTTAGTAGAGATAATCACCTCTATTAGAGGACTACTGTATACTGACTGGTTAGTAGAGATAATCACCTCTAATAGGGACTACTGTATACTGACTGGCTAGTAGAGATAATCACCTCTAATAGAGGACTACTAGAGATACGATGTTAATCACCTGTTTGATCTAGCTGTAGGGAATTACACAACTCTTTGGACTGTTTGATGCACACTGTGTTATAAAACCATTCTTTGTCCAGAGAAAAAGAGATAAGACATTTTTAAAGAAAGATTTATGATTTGGAGTAGAAGGCTTATGTTTGTCGCGTTGGCGTACAAGGCTAGACAACTATGTTGGCGTACAAGGCTAGACAACTATGTTGGCGTACAAGGCTAGACAACTATGTTGGCGTACAAGGCTAGACAACTATGTTGGCGTACAAGGCTAGACAACTATGTTGGCGTACAAGGCTAGACAACTATGTTGGCGTACAAGGCTAGACAACTATGTTGGCGTACAGGTCTTGACAACTATGTTGGCGTACAAGGCTAGACACCTATGTTGGCGTACAAGGCTAGACAACTATGTTGGCGTACAAGTCTTGACAACTATGTTGGCGTACAAGTCTTGACAACTATGTTGGCGTACAAGTCTTGACAACTATGTTGGCGTACAAGTCTTGACAACTATGTTGGCGTACAAGTCTTGACAACTATGTTGGCATACAAGTCTTGACAACTATGTTGGCGTACAAGGCTAGACAACTATGTTGGCGTACAAGTCTTGACAACTATGTTGGCGTACAAGGCTAGACAACTATGTTGGCGTACAAGGCTAGACAACTATGTTGGCGTACAAGGCTAGACAACTATGTTGGCGTACAAGGCTAGACAACTATGTTGGCGTACAAGGCTAGACAACTATGTTGGCGTACAAGGCTAGACAACTATGTTGGCGTACAAGGCTAGACAACTATGTTGGCGTACAAGGCTAGACAACTATGTTGGCGTACAAGGCTAGACAACTATGTTGGCGTACAAGGTTAAACAACTATGACAGATACAGTATCGCTTGGTTTGACTTCCTGCTCCCATCAGCCACTGGGGTTCAGACCATCCTAATGTTAAACTTGTCATGTCTGAAAACATAGCACACGGTAAATGTCCAAGATAATAATAATCAGATATCTGCCATGGGTTCATCCTAAGAGACTTCCAGTCATGTTTTCCATATGTCTGGTCCTGGGAACATGGAACCACTGATGTTACAGAAGCAACACAATGTCCTCAATCCATTCAGACACTTCCACAACGGCAAACCTTTAACTATTACAACAGGGTGATCTGTCACACATCTGGAACAGTACAGGGTTAATACAGGGTTAATACAGGGCTAGTACAGGGCTAGTACAGGGTTAATACAGGGTTAATACAGGGTTAATACAGGGCTAATACAGGGTTAATACAGGGCTAGTACAGGGTTAATAAAGGGTTAATACAGGGCTAGTACAGGGCTAGTACAGGGTTAATACAGGGTTAATACAGGGCTAGTACAGGGTTAATACAGGGCTAGTACAGGGTTAATACAGGGTTAATACAGGGCTAGTACAGGGCTAGTACAGGGTTAATACAGGGTTAATACAGGGTTAATACAGGGCTAGTACAGGGTTAATACAGGGCTAGTACAGGGTTAATACAGGGCTAGTACAGGGTTAATACAGGGTTAATACAGGGTTAATACAGGGCTAATACAGGGCTAATACAGTGTTAATACAGGGTTAATACAGGGTTAGTACAGGACTAATGCAGGACTAATACAGGGTTAATACAGGGTTAATACAGGGTTAATACAGGGTTAATACAGGGCTAATACAGGGTTAATACAGGGTTAATACAGGGCTAATACAGGGTTAATACAGGGTTAGTACAGGGCTAGTACAGGGTTAATACAGGGTTAATACAGGGTTAATACAGGGCTAGTACAGGGTTAATACAGGGTTAATACAGGGTTAATACAGGGTTAATACAGGGCTAGTACAGGGTTAATACAGGGTTAATACAGGGTTAATACAGGGCTAATACAGGGTTAGTACAGGGTTAATACAGGGCTAATACAGGGTTAATACAGGGCTAATACAGGGTTAATACAGGGCTAGTACAGGGCTAGTACAGGGCTAGTACAGGGTTAATACAGGGCTAATACAGGGTTAATACAGGGCTAGTACAGGGCTAATACAGGGCTAATACAGGGCTAGTACAGGGTTAATACAGGGTTAATACAGGGCTAATACAGGGCTTGTGCAGGGCTAATACAGGGTTAATACAGGGCTAGTACAGGGCTAGTACAGGGCTAGTACAGGGTTAATACAGGGCTAGTACAGGGTTAATACAGGGCTAGTACAGGGCTAATACAGGGCTAATACAGGGCTAGTACAGGGTTAATACAGGGTTAATACAGGGCTAATACAGGGCTTGTACAGGGCTAATACAGGGTTAATACAGGGCTAATACAGGGCTTGTACAGGGCTAATACAGGGTTAATACAGGGCTAGTACAGGGTTAGTACAGGGCTAGTACAGGGTTAATACAGGGCTAGTACAGGGCTAGTACAGGGTTAATACAGGGCTAGTACAGGGTTAATACAGGGCTAGTACAGGGCTAATACAGGGCTAATACAGGGCTAGTGCAGGGCTAGTACAGGGTTAATACAGGGCTAGTACAGGGTTAGTACAGGGCTAGTACAGGGTTAATACAGGGCTAATACAGGGCTTGTACAGGGCTAATACAGGGCTAATACAGGGTTAATACAGGGCTAATACAGGGTTAATACAGGGCTAGTACAGGGTTAATACAGGGTTAATACAGGGTTAATACAGGGCTAATACAGGGTTAGTACAGGGCTAGTACAGGGCTAATACAGGGTTAGTACAGGGTTAATACAGGGCTAGTACAGGGTTAATACAGGGTTAATACAGGGCTAGTACAGGGTTAGTACAGGGTTAGTACAGGGCTAGTACAGGGCTAGTACAGGGTTAGTACAGGGCTAATACAGGGCTAATCTGTAGAAAATCCACCACTAGAATGTCAAAGCCTCTATTGCCTCATCCTCTTCTCAGTGACTATACATTCTGGGGCCTTGGAGCAACTCTGGAACAAACAGCCAGGCACCTGGCCTAAATAGCACCCTGTTCCCTATGGAGTGCACTACTTTTGACCAGGGCCAGTGCCACGGAACACTCCAGTAGAGTACAGAAAGGTATCAGCACCATCCTGTAATAATCAATCAGGTAGAGAGGAAGGTAGACATCAGTTAATGTGTTATTACAATTGAAACGACAGTGGAATGTAGCTGACTGGCTGGCTGACTGGCTGACTGGCTGGCTGGCTGGCTGACTGGCTGACTGGCTGGCTGACTGGCTGACTGACTGGCTGACTGGCTGGCTGGCTGACTGGCTGGCTGACTGGCTGGCTGGCTGGCTGACTGGCTGGCTGACTGGCTGGCTGACTGACTGGCTGACTGGCTGGCTGACTGGCTGACTGGCTGGCTGACTGGCTGGCTGGCTGACTGACTGGCTGACTGGCTGACTGGCTGACTGGCTGGCTGGCTGACTGGCTGACTGGCTGGCTGACTGGCTGGCTGGCTGACTGGCTGACTGGCTGGCTGGCTGGCTGACTGGCTGACTGGCTGGATGGCTGACTGACTGACTGACTGGCTGGCTGACTGGCTGGCTGTCTGGCTGTCTGGCTGGCTGACTGGCTGGCTGGCTGACTGGCTGGCTGGCTGGCTGACTGACTGGCTGACTGGCTGACTGGCTGACTGGCTGGCTGTCTGGCTGGCTGGCTGACTGGCTGGCTCCCTACGGCCCTGCTCAACAATAGTGCACTATATAGGAATAGGGCTCTGGTCTAAAGTCGTGCACTACAGAGGAATAGGGCTCTGGTCTAAAGTCGTGCACTACAGAGGGAATAGGGCTCTGGTCTAAAGTCGTGCACTACAGAGGGAATAGGGCTCTGGTCTAAAGTAGTGCACTACAGAGGGAATAGAGCTCTGGTCTAAAGTAGTGCACTACAGAGGGAATAGGGCTCTGGTCTAAAGTCGTGCACTACAGAGGGAATAGGGCTCTGGTCTAAAGTCGTGCACTACAGAGGGAATAGGGCTCTGGTCTAAAGTCGTGCACTACAGAGGGAATAGGGTGCCATTTGGGATGCCGTTCACCGGCTCCTGCGCCAGCGTCTGTCTGTTGACCTTGGATACATGGACACCATTATCTGCCCTGTGAGTCCAGTTGATAAA
>NC_088405.1:505669-541352 GCF_034236695.1 Oncorhynchus nerka
ACGAGACAGCCTATAGGGAGGAGGTCAGAGACCTGGTGGTGCCAGGACAACAACCTCTCCCTCAACGATGAGACAGCCTATACGGGAGGAGGTCAGAGACCTGGTGGTGCCAGGACAACAACCTCTTCCTCAACGTGATCAAGACAAAGGAGATGATTGTGGACTCCAGGAAAAAGAGGACCGAGTACGCCCCATTCTCATCGATGGGGCTGCAGGTTGAGAGCTTCAAGTTCCATGGTGTCCACATCACCAACAAACTATCATGGTCCAAACACACCAAGACAGTCGTGAAGAGGGTGCGACAGAACCTATTCCCCTCAGGAGACTGAAAAGATTTGGCATGGGTCCTCAGATCCTCAAATGGTTCTACAGCTGCACCATCGAGAGAATCCTGACTGGTTTCATCACTGCCTGGTACAGCAACTGCTCGGCCTCCGACCGCAAGGCACTACAGAGGGTAGTGTGAACGGCCCAGTGCATCACTGGGGCCAAGCTTCCTGCCATCCAGGACTTCTATACCAGACGGTGTCAGAGGAAGGCCCTAAAAATTATCAAAGAGTCCAGCCACCCTAGTCATAGACTGTTCTCTCTGCTACCGCACGGCAAGCGGTACCGGAGAGCCAAGTCTAGGTCCAAGAGGCTTCTAAACAGCTTCTACCCCCCAAGCCATAAGACTCCTGAACAGCTAATCAAATGGCTACCCAGACTATTTGCATTGCCCCTCCCCCCTAATCAAATGGCTACCCAGACTATTTGCATTGCCCCTCCCCCCTAATCAAATGGCTACCCAGACTATTTGCATTGCCCTCCCCTAATCAAATGGCTACCCAGACTATTTGCATTGCCCCTCCCCCCTAATCAAATGGCTACCCAGACTATTTACATTGACCCCCCCTCTTCTACACCGCTGCTACTCTCTGTTGTCATCTATGCATAGTCACTTTAATAACTCTACCTACATATACATAATACCTCATTTAACCGGTGCCCCTCTACATTGACTCTGTACCGGTACCCCCTGTATATAGCCTCCACATTGACTCTGTACCGGTACCCCCCTGTATATAGCCTCCACATTGACTCTGTACCGTAATACCCTGTATTTAGCCTCTACATTGACTCTGTACCGGTACCCCCTGTATATAGCCTCCACATTGACTCTGTACCGTAATACCCTGTATTTAGCCTCTACATTGACTCTGTACCGGTACCCCCTGTATATAGCCTCCACATTGACTCTGTACCGGTACCCCCTGTATATAGCCTCCACATTGACTCTGTACCGGTACCCCCTGTATATAGCCTCCACGTTGACTCTGTACTGGTACCCCCTGTATATAGCCTCCACATTGACTCTGTACCGGTACCCCCTGTATATAGCCTCCACACTGACTCTGTACCAGTACCCCCTGTATATAGTCTCCACATTGACTCTGTACCGGTACCCCCCTGTATATAGTCTCCACGTTGACTCTGTACCGGTACCCCCTGTATATAGCCTCCACATTGACTGTGTACCGGTACCCCCTGTATATAGCCTCCACATTGACTGTGTACCGGTACCCCCTGTATATAGCCTCCACATTGACTCTGTACCGGTACCCCCTGTATATAGCCTCCACGTTGACTCTGTACTGGTACCCCCTGTATATAGCCTCCACATTGACTCTGTACCGGTACCCCCTGTATATAGCCTCCACACTGACTCTGTACCAGTACCCCCTGTATATAGTCTCCACATTGACTCTGTACCGGTACCCCCCTGTATATAGTCTCCATGTTGACTCTGTACCGGTACCCCCTGTATATAGCCTCCACATTGACTGTGTACCAGTACCCCCTGTATATAGCCTCCACATTGACTGTGTACCAGTACCCCCTGTATATAGCCTCCACATTGACTCTGTACCGGTACCCCCTGTATATAGCCTCCACATTGACTGTGTACCAGTACCCCCTGTATATAGCCTTCACATTGACTCTGTACCGGTACCCCCTGTATATAGCCTCCACATTGACTCTGTACCGGTAACCCCTGTATATAGCCTCCACATTGACTCTGTACCGGTACCCCCTGTATATAGCCTCCACATTGACTCTGTACTGGTACCCCCTGTATATAGCCTCCACATTGACTCTGTACCGGTACCCCCTGTATATAGCCTCCACATTGACTCTGTACCGGTACCCCCTGTATATAGCCTCCACATTGACTCTGTACGGTACCCCCTGTATATAGCCTCCACATTGACTCTGTACCGGTACCCCCTGTATATAGTCTCCACATTGACTCTGTACCGGTACCCCCTGTATATAGCCTCCACATTGACTCTGTACCGGTACCCCCTGTATATAGTCTCGCTGTTGTTATTTTACTGCTGCTCTTTAATTACTTAGGGGCTCGTAATTAAGCATTTCACTGTAAGGTCTACTACACCTGTTGTATTCTGCATTTCACTGTAAGGTCTACTACACCTGTTGTATTCAGCATTTCACTGTGAGGTCTACTACACCTGTTGTATTCAGCATTTCACTGTAAGGTCTACTACACCTGTTGTATTCAGCATTTCACTGTGAGGTCTACTACACCTGTTGTATTCAGCATTTCACTGTAAGGTCTACTACACCTGTTGTATTCAGCATTTCACTGTGAGGTCTACTACACCTGTTGTATTCAGCATTTCACTGTGAGGTCTACTACACCTGTTGTATTCATCATTTCACTGTAAGGTCTACTACACCTGTTGTATTCAGCATTTCACTGTAAGGTCTACTACACCTGTTGTATTCAGCATTTCACTGTAAGGTCTACTACACCTGTTGTATTCAGCATTTCACTGTAAGGTCTACTACACCTGTTGTATTCAGCATTTCACTGTAAGGTCTACTACACCTGTTGTATTCAGCATTTCACTGTAAGGTCTACTACACGACACATGTGACTAATAAAATGTGATTTGATTTGATTAGATTTGATCAATGTCATATCAACGACACAGAGACAGAGGGACACAGAGGGACACAGAGACAGGGGGACACAGAGACAGAGGGACACAGACACAGAGGGACACAGAGGGACAGATAGACAGAGGGACACAGACACAGAGGACACAGAGACAGAGGGACAGATATACAGGGGACACAGAGACAGAGGGACACAGAGACAGAGGGACAGAGAGACAGGGGGACACAGAGACAGAGGGACACAGAGACAGGGGGACACAGAGACAGAGGGACACAGAGACAGAGACAGACGGACACAGAGACAGAGGGACAGAGAGACAGGGGGACACAGAGACAGAGGGACACAGAGACAGAGGGACACAGAGGGCCATAGAGACAGAGCGACACAGAGGGACACAGAGACAAAGGGACACAGAGACAGAGCGACACAGAGGGACACAGAGACAGAGGGACACAGAGACAGAGGGACAGAGAGACAGGGGACACAGAGACAGAGGGACACAGAGACAGAGGGACACAGAGGGCCACAGAGACAGAGCGACACAGAGGGACACAGAGACAAAGGGACACAGAGACAGAGCGACACAGAGGACACAGAGACACAGAGACAAAGGGACACAGAGACAGAGGGACAGAGAGACAGAGGGACACAGAGGGCCACAGAGACAGAGCGACACAGAGGGACACAGAGACAAAGGGACACAGAGACAGAGCGACACAGAGGGACACAGAGACAAAGGGACACAGAGACAGAGCGACACAGAGGGACACAGAGACAGAGGGACACAGAGACAGAGGGACAGAGAGACAGGGGGACACAGAGACAGAGGGACACAGAGACAGAGGGACACAGAGGGACACAGAGACAGAGGGACAGAGACACAGGGAGACACAGAGACACAGAGACAGAGGGACATGACATTGGTGCACCTCACCTCATTCAAACAGACAGATGTGAGGACTCTATTTAGTTATATGTCTATCAGACGGGGCCTTTGGAGCCTGAAGCAATCCACTCAATGTTTCACCTAATATCCACAGACCAAACTGTGTGTTCTTTCACCGTTGTTGATTCTATTGAGCACAATTTGTGAACCATTACACAATACAGGTGAAAATCAATGTACATTCTATTGGTTTTGGGATGGTCTAGGTGATCTACGGGCCATTGAACCCGATGAGTATTCCTCGTAGTTGCATACAGTTTAAATATTTATCACACACTCTCAGAGCTTAGTTCATTGCAGGTCATATTGCTTCATGTAAACTCTGTAGGGGTTTGTCTTTCTGCTGAATGATAAGCTATTTAATGTTCAATCTGCAGGTAGAGGAGTGGATGAAGAGCAGAGCTGTGTTGAACAATGTACCAGGTCTACATCCTGACTCAACAGAGCTGTGTTGATGAACAATGTACCAGGTCTACATCCTGATTCAACAGAGCTGTGTTGATGGACAATGTACCAGGTCTACATCCTGATTCAACAGAGCTGTGTTGATGAACAATGTACCAGGTCTACATCCTGATTCAACAGAGCTGTATTGGACAATGTACCAGGTCTACATCCTGATTCAACAGAGCTGTGTTGTTGGACAATGTACCAGGTCTACATCCTGATTCAACAGAGCTGTGTTGATGAACAATGTACCAGGTCTACATCCTGAATCAACAGAGCTGTATTGGACAATGTACCAGGTCTACATCCTGATTCAACAGAGCTGTGTTGATGAACAATGTACCAGGTCTACATCCTGATTCAACAGAGCTGTGTTGTTGAACAATGTACCAGGTCTACATCCTGATTCAACAGAGCTGTGTTGTTGGACAATGTACCAGGTCTACATCCTGATTCAACAGAGCTGTATTGGACAATGTACCAGGTCTACATCCTGATTCAACAGAGCTGTGTTGTTGAACAATGTACCAGGTCTACATCCTGAATCAACAGAGCTGTATTGGACAATGTACCAGGTCTACATCCTGATTCAACAGAGCTGTGTTGTTGAACAATGTACCAGGTCTACATCCTGATTCAACATAGCTGTATTGGACAATGTACCAGGTCTACATCCTGACTCAACAGAGCTGTGTTGTTGAACAATGTACCAGGTCTACATCCTGATTCAACAGATCTGTGTTGATGCACAATGTACCAGGTCTACATCCTGATTCAACAGAGTTGTGTTGTTGAACAATGTACCAGGTCTACATCCTGATTCAACAGAGCTGTGTTGTTGGACAATGTACCAGGTCTACATCCTGACTCAACAGAGCTGTATTGGACAATGTACCAGGTCTACATCCTGATTCAACAGAGCTGTGTTGAACAATGTACCAGGTCTACATCCTGATTCAACAGAGCTGTATTGAACAATGTACCAGGTCTACATCCTGATTCAACAGAGCTGTGTTGTTGGACAATGTACCAGGTCTACATCCTGATTCAACAGAGCTGTGTTGTTGAACAATATACCAGGTCTACATCCTGATTCAACAGAGCTGTGTTGATGAACAATGTACCAGGTCTACATCCTGATTCAACAGAGCTGTGTTGATGAACAATGTACCAGGTCTACATCCTGATTCAACAGAGCTGTGTTGTTGAACAATGTACCAGGTCTACATCCTGATTCAACAGAGCTGTATTGAACAATGTACCAGGTCTACATCCTGATTCAACAGAGCTGTGTTGTTGAACAATGTACCAGGTCTACATCCTGATTCAACAGAGCTGTGTTGAACAATGTACCAGGTCTACATCCTGATTCAACAGAGCTGTATTGAACAATGTACCAGGTCTACATCCTGATTCAACAGAGCTGTGTTGATGAACAATGTACCAGGTCTACATCCTGATTCAACAGAGCTGTGTTGATGAACAATGTACCAGGTCTACATCCTGATTCAACAGAGCTGTATTGAACAATGTACCAGGTCTACATCCTGATTCAACAGAGCTGTATTGGACAATGTACCAGGTCTACATCCTGATTCAACAGAGCTGTGTTGTTGAACAATGTACCAGGTCTACATCCTGATTCAACAGAGCTGTATTGGACAATGTACCAGGTCTACATCCTGATTCAACAGAGCTGTATTGGACAATGTACCAGGTCTACATCCTGATTCAACAGAGCTGTGTTGAACAATGTACCAGGTCTACATCCTGATTCAACAGAGCTGTGTTGTTGAACAATGTACCAGGTCTACATCCTGATTCAACAGAGCTGTATTGGACAATGTACCAGGTCTACATCCTGATTCAACAGAGCTGTGTTGATGAACAATGTACCAGGTCTACATCCTGATTCAACAGAGCTGTGTTGTTGAACAATGTACCAGGTCTACATCTTGATTCAACAGAGCTGTGTTGTTGGACAATGTACCAGGTCTACATCCTGATTCAACAGAGCTGTATTGGACAATGTACCAGGTCTAAATCCTGATTCTACAGAGCTGTGTTGTTGGACAATGTACCAGGTCTACATCCTGATTCAACAGAGCTGTATTGGACAATGTACCAGGTCTACATCCTGATTCAACAGAGCTGTGTTGTTGAACAATGTACCAGGTCTACATCCTGAATCAACAGAGCTGTATTGGACAATGTACCAGGTCTACATCCTGATTCAACAGAGCTGTGTTGTTGAACAATGTACCAGGTCTACATCCTGATTCAACAGAGCTGTATTGGACAATGTACCAGGTCTACATCCTGACTCAACAGAGCTGTGTTGTTGAACAATGTACCAGGTCTACATCCTGATTCAACAGAGCTGTGTTGATGCACAATGTACCAGGTCTACATCCTGATTCAACAGAGCTGTGTTGTTGAACAATGTACCAGGTCTACATCCTGATTCAACAGAGCTGTGTTGTTGGACAATGTACCAGGTCTACATCCTGACTCAACAGAGCTGTATTGGACAATGTACCAGGTCTACATCCTGATTCAACAGAGCTGTGTTGAACAATGTACCAGGTCTACATCCTGATTCAACAGAGCTGTATTGAACAATGTACCAGGTCTACATCCTGATTCAACAGAGCTGTGTTGTTGGACAATGTACCAGGTCTACATCCTGATTCAACAGAGCTGTGTTGTTGAACAATGTACCAGGTCTACATCCTGATTCAACAGAGCTGTGTTGATGAACAATGTACCAGGTCTACATCCTGATTCAACAGAGCTGTGTTGATGAACAATGTACCAGGTCTACATCCTGATTCAACAGAGCTGTGTTGTTGAACAATGTACCAGGTCTACATCCTGATTCAACAGAGCTGTATTGAACAATGTACCAGGTCTACATCCTGATTCAACAGAGCTGTGTTGTTGAACAATGTACCAGGTCTACATCCTGATTCAACAGAGCTGTATTGTTGAACAATGTACCAGGTCTACATCCTGATTCAACAGAGCTGTATTGGACAATGTACCAGGTCTACATCCTGATTCAACAGAGCTGTGTTGTTGAACAATGTACCAGGTCTACATCCTGATTCAACAGAGCTGTATTGGACAATGTACCAGGTCTACATCCTGATTCAACAGAGCTGTGTTGTTGAACAATGTACCAGGTCTACATCCTGAATCAACAGAGCTGTATTGGACAATGTACCAGGTCTACATACTGATTCAACAGAGCTGTGTTGTTGAACAATGTACCAGGTCTACATCCTGATTCAACAGAGCTGTATTGGACAATGTACCAGGTCTACATCCTGACTCAACAGAGCTGTGTTGTTGAACAATGTACCAGGTCTACATCCTGATTCAACAGAGCTGTGTTGAACAATGTACCAGGTCTACATCCTGATTCAACAGAGCTGTGTTGAACAATGTACCAGGTCTACATCCTGATTCAACAGAGCTGTGTTGTTGAACAATGTACCAGGTCTACATCCTGATTCAACAGAGCTGTATTGGACAATGTACCAGGTCTACATCCTGATTCAACAGAGCTGTGTTGATGAACAATGTACCAGGTCTACATCCTGATTCAACAGAGCTGTGTTGTTGAACAATGTACCAGGTCTACATCCTGATTCAACAGAGCTGTGTTGTTGGACAATGTACCAGGTCTACATCCTGATTCAACAGAGCTGTATTGGACAATGTACCAGGTCTACATCCTGATTCAACAGAGCTGTATTGTTGGACAATGTACCAGGTCTACATCCTGATTCAACAGAGCTGTATTGGACAATGTACCAGGTCTACATCCTGATTCAACAGAGCTGTGTTGTTGAACAATGTACCAGGTC
The DNA here is from genome assembly GCF_034236695.1 of Oncorhynchus nerka. Classification (NCBI taxonomy): domain Eukaryota; kingdom Metazoa; phylum Chordata; class Actinopteri; order Salmoniformes; family Salmonidae; genus Oncorhynchus; species Oncorhynchus nerka. Next base: position 513,900 of record NC_088405.1, read on the forward strand.
TACATCCTGAATCAACAGAGCTGTATTGGACAATGTACCAGGTCTACATCCTGATTCAACAGAGCTGTGTTGTTGAACAATGTACCAGGTCTACATCCTGATTCAACAGAGCTGTATTGGACAATGTACCAGGTCTACATCCTGACTCAACAGAGCTGTGTTATTGAACAATGTACCAGGTCTACATCCTGATTCAACAGAGCTGTGTTGATGCACAATGTACCAGGTCTACATCCTGATTCAACAGAGCTGTGTTGTTGAACAATGTACCAGGTCTACATCCTGATTCAACAGAGCTGTGTTGTTGGACAATGTACCAGGTCTACATCCTGACTCAACAGAGCTGTATTGGACAATGTACCAGGTCTACATCCTGATTCAACAGAGCTGTGTTGAACAATGTACCAGGTCTACATCCTGATTCAACAGAGCTGTATTGAACAATGTACCAGGTCTACATCCTGATTCAACAGAGCTGTGTTGTTGAACAATGTACCAGGTCTACATCCTGATTCAACAGAGCTGTATTGATGAACAATGTACCAGGTCTACATCCTGATTCAACAGAGCTGTATTGATGAACAATGTACCAGGTCTACATCCTGATTCAACAGAGCTGTATTGGACAATCCTGATTCAACAGAGCTGTATTGTTGGACAATGTACCAGGTCTACATCCTGATTCAACAGAGCTGTATTGGACAATGTACCAGGTCTACATCCTGATTCAGCTGTGTTGTTGAACAATGTACCAGGTCACATCCTGAATCAACAGAGCTGTATTGGACAATGTACCAGGTCTACATCCTGATTCAACAGAGCTGTGTTGTTGAACAATGTACCAGGTCTACATCCTGATTCAACAGAGCTGTATTGGACAATGTACCAGGTCTACATCCTGACCAGGTCTACATCCTGACTCAACAGAGCTGTGTTATTGAACAATGTACCAGGTCTACATCCTGATTCAACAGAGCTGTGTTGATGCACAATGTACCAGGTCTACATCCTGATTCAACAGAGCTGTGTTGTTGAACAATGTACCAGGTCTACATCCTGATTCAACAGAGCTGTGTTGTTGGACAATGTACCAGGTCTACATCCTGACTCAACAGAGCTGTATTGGACAATGTACCAGGTCTACATCCTGATTCAACAGAGCTGTGTTGAACAATGTACCAGGTCTACATCCTGATTCAACAGAGCTGTATTGAACAATGTACCAGGTCTACATCCTGATTCAACAGAGCTGTGTTGTTGGACAATGTACCAGGTCTACATCCTGATTCAACAGAGCTGTGTTGTTGAACAATGTACCAGGTCTACATCCTGATTCAACAGAGCTGTGTTGTTGAACAATGTACCAGGTCTACATCCTGATTCAACAGAGCTGTATTGGACAATGTACCAGGTCTACATCCTGATTCAACAGAGCTGTGTTGAACAATGTACCAGGTCTACATCCTGATTCAACAGAGCTGTGTTGTTGAACAATGTACCAGGTCTACATCCTGATTCAACAGAGCTGTATTGGACAATGTACCAGGTCTACATCCTGATTCAACAGAGCTGTGTTGATGAACAATGTACCAGGTCTACATCCTGATTCAACAGAGCTGTGTTGTTGAACAATGTACCAGGTCTACATCCTGATTCAACAGAGCTGTGTTGTTGGACAATGTACCAGGTCTACATCCTGATTCAACAGAGCTGTATTGGACAATGTACCAGGTCTACATCCTGATTCAACAGAGCTGTGTTGTTGGACAATGTACCAGGTCTACATCCTGATTCAACAGAGCTGTATTGGACAATGTACCAGGTCTACATCCTGATTCAACAGAGCTGTGTTGTTGAACAATGTACCAGGTCTACATCCTGAATCAACAGAGCTGTATTGACAATGTACCAGGTCTACATCCTGATTCAACAGAGCTGTGTTGTTGAACAATGTACCAGGTCTACATCCTGATTCAACAGAGCTGTATTGGACAATGTACCAGGTCTACATCCTGACTCAACAGAGCTGTGTTGTTGAACAATGTACCAGGTCTACATCCTGATTCAACAGAGCTGTGTTGATGCACAATGTACCAGGTCTACATCCTGATTCAACAGAGCTGTGTTGTTGAACAATGTACCAGGTCTACATCCTGATTCAACAGAGCTGTGTTGTTGGACAATGTACCAGGTCTACATCCTGACTCAACAGAGCTGTATTGGACAATGTACCAGGTCTACATCCTGATTCAACAGAGCTGTGTTGAACAATGTACCAGGTCTACATCCTGATTCAACAGAGCTGTATTGAACAATGTACCAGGTCTACATCCTGATTCAACAGAGCTGTGTTGTTGGACAATGTACCAGGTCTACATCCTGATTCAACAGAGCTGTGTTGTTGAACAATGTACCAGGTCTACATCCTGATTCAACAGAGCTGTGTTGATGAACAATGTACCAGGTCTACATCCTGATTCAACAGAGCTGTGTTGATGAACAATGTACCAGGTCTACATCCTGATTCAACAGAGCTGTGTTGTTGAACAATGTACCAGGTCTACATCCTGATTCAACAGAGCTGTATTGAACAATGTACCAGGTCTACATCCTGATTCAACAGAGCTGTGTTGTTGAACAATGTACCAGGTCTACATCCTGATTCAACAGAGCTGTGTTGTTGAACAATGTACCAGGTCTACATCCTGATTCAACAGAGCTGTATTGGACAATGTACCAGGTCTACATCCTGATTCAACAGAGCTGTGTTGTTGAACAATGTACCAGGTCTACATCCTGAATCAACAGAGCTGTATTGGACAATGTACCAGGTCTACATCCTGATTCAACAGAGCTGTGTTGTTGAACAATGTACCAGGTCTACATCCTGATTCAACAGAGCTGTATTGGACAATGTACCAGGTCTACATCCTGACTCAACAGAGCTGTGTTGTTGAACAATGTACCAGGTCTACATCCTGATTCAACAGAGCTGTGTTGATGCACAATGTGCCAGGTCTACATCCTGATTCAACAGAGCTGTGTTGTTGAACAATGTACCAGGTCTACATCCTGATTCAACAGAGCTGTGTTGTTGGACAATGTACCAGGTCTACATCCTGACTCAACAGAGCTGTATTGAACAATGTACCAGGTCTACATCCTGATTCAACAGAGCTGTGTTGTTGAACAATGTACCAGGTCTACATCCTGATTCAACAGAGCTGTGTTGTTGAACAATGTACCAGGTCTACATCCTGATTCAACAGAGCTGTATTGGACAATGTACCAGGTCTACATCCTGATTCAACAGAGCTGTGTTGTTGAACAATGTACCAGGTCTACATCCTGAATCAACAGAGCTGTATTGGACAATGTACCAGGTCTACATCCTGATTCAACAGAGCTGTGTTGTTGAACAATGTACCAGGTCTACATCCTGATTCAACAGAGCTGTATTGGACAATGTACCAGGTCTACATCCTGACTCAACAGAGCTGTGTTGTTGAACAATGTACCAGGTCTACATCCTGATTCAACAGAGCTGTGTTGATGCACAATGTACCAGGTCTACATCCTGATTCAACAGAGCTGTGTTGTTGAACAATGTACCAGGTCTACATCCTGATTCAACAGAGCTGTATTGGACAATGTACCAGGTCTACATCCTGATACAACAGAGCTGTGTTGTTGGACAATGTACCAGGTCTACATCCTGACTCAACAGAGCTGTATTGGACAATGTACCAGGTCTACATCCTGATTCAACAGAGCTGTGTTGAACAATGTACCAGGTCTACATCCTGATTCAACAGATCTGTATTGGACAATGTACCAGGTCTACATCCTGATTCAACAGAGCTGTGTTGTTGGACAATGTACCAGGTCTACATCCTGATTCAACAGAGCTGTATTGAACAATGTACCAGGTCTACATCCTGATTCAACAGAGCTGTGTTGATGAACAATGTACCAGGTCTACATCCTGATTCAACAGAGCTGTGTTGATGGACAATGTACCAGGTCTACATCCTGATTCAACAGAGCTGTGTTCATGAACAATGTACCAGGTCTACATCCTGATTCAACAGAGCTGTATTGGACAATGTACCAGTTCTACATCCTGATTCAACAGAGCTGTGTTGATGAACAATGTACCAGGTCTACATCCTGATTCAACAGAGCTGTATTGGACAATGTACCAGGTCTACATCCTGATGATACAACAGGAAATAGGCTTCCTGGAAATGGAATGCATGTCCTGTATTCACACTCATAACATGGATTTAGTCAATAACCAATAGGAATAGAGTAGAAACCATTGAGCACATTTACAAGGAAATTTATTTTTAACTTAAAATGAAGATACACTCTTAGACAAGAAAAAGGTGTTATCTAGAACCTTTAAGCTGTCCCCATAGGAGAACCCTTTAAGGGGGTCTTCAGCTGTCCCCATAGGAGAACCCTTTAAGGGGTCTTCAGCTGTCCCCATAGGAGAACCCTTTAAGGGGTCTTCAGCTGTCCCCATAGGAGAACCCTTTAAGGGGTCTTCAGCTGTCCCCATAGGAGAACCCTTTAAGGGGTCTTCAGCTGTCCCCATAGGAGAACCCTTTAAGGGGTTATTCAGCTGTCCCCATAGGAGAACCCTTTAAGGGGTCTTCAGCTGTCCCCATAGGAGAACCCTTTAAGGGGTATTCAGCTGTCCCCATAGGAGAACCCTTTAAGGGGTCTTCAGCTGTCCCCATAGGAGAACCCTTTAAGGGGTTCTTCAGCTGTCCCCATAGGAGAACCCTTTAAGGGGTCTTCAGCTGTCCCCATAGGAGAACCCTTTAAGGCGTCTTCAGCTGTCCCCATAGGAGAACCCTTTAAGGGGTTATTCAGCTGTCCCCATAGGAGAACCCTTTAAGGGGTCTTCAGCTGTCCCCATAGGAGAACCCTTTAAGGGGTCTTCAGCTGTCCCCATAGGAGAACCCTTTAAGGGGTCTTCAGCTGTCCCCATAGGAGAACCCTTTAAGGGGTCTTCAGCTGTCCCCATAGGAGAACCCTTTATGGGGTTCTTCAGCTGTCCCCATAGGAGAACCCTTTAAGGGGTCTTCAGCTGTCCCCATAGGAGAACCCTTTAAGGGGTCTTCAGCTGTCCCCATAGGAGAACCCTTTAAGGGGTTCTTCAGCTGTCCCCATAGGAGAACCCTTTAAGGGGTCTTCAGCTGTCCCCATAGGAGAACCCTTTAAGGGGTCTTCAGCTGTCCCCATAGGAGAACCCTTTAAGGGGTCTTCAGCTGTCCCCATAGGAGAACCCTTTAAGGGGTCTTCAGCTGTCCCCATAGGAGAACCCTTTGAATAACCATCTTTGGTTGCAGGTAGAACCCTTATGGGTTCCATGTAGAACCCTTTCTACAGAGGGTTCTACATGGAACAAAAAAGGGTTCTACCTGGAACAAAAAGGGTTCTAACTGGAACCAAAAAGGGTTCTACCTGGAACCAAAAAGGTTCTACCTTGAACCAAAAAGGATTCTACCTGGAACCCCAAAAAAGTTCTACCTGGAACCCAAAAAGGGTTCTACCTGGAACCCAAAAAAGGTTCTACCTGGAACCCAAAAGGGTTCTACCTGGAACCCAAAAAGGGTTCTACCTGGAACCCAACAGGGTTATGGTACAGGGACAGCTGAAGAACCGTTTTGGAAGCCTTGTTTCTACCAGTATTTATATTGGTAACTAAGGGGATCCAGGAAGCTATATTGAACTGAAGACGTGATAAAGACACTTGACACATCCCTCGTCTTTTCTCAGCAACCAAGTGATGACGCACAGAAGCTGTTAAAATGTCCAAGTGAATATCTGACGACAACACGTCTTTATCACTGAAGTGTCATTACACACTGACATGGACTTTTCTCCCCTCCAATGAGTCACCAGTTGGTCGGGCATGGTCCCTTATCGCGACGACAATGAGTCACCAGTTGGTCGGGCATGGTCCCTTATCGCGACGACAATGAGTCACCAGTTGGTCGGGCATGGTCCCTTATCGCCACGATAAGAGCATTCAATAATCATCCAGATTAATGAAGATTTCTTATCACTAAATACTGTTTATTATTAATCAATAAAAAAAATACACTGAGTTTAGAATGCATTCCATTCGACGGCGAAAACCCAACAAACAAGGCCTTTTCAACCAAAAGGACATTCTGAGATGTGGCTAGAGATGGTCAGACAGTCAACTACGAAACAATAAGTATGTTTTCAACCACAACCAAAAAGGACATTCTGAGATGTGGCTAGAGATGGTCAGACAGTCAACTACTAAACAATAAGTATGTTTTCAACCACAACCAAAAAGGACATTCTGAGATGTGGCTAGAGATGGTCAGACAGTCAACTACGAAACAATAAGTATGTTTTCAACCACAACCAAAAGGACATTCTGAGATGTGGCTAGAGATGGTCAGACAGTCAGTTCCCCTGGCCCAGTACTGAGTTACCTTCAGACAGTCATTTCCCCCTGGCCCAGTACTGAGTTACCTTCAGACAGTCATTTCCCCCTGGCCCAGTACTGAGTTACCTTCAGACAGTCATTTCCCCTGGCCCAGTACTGAGTTACCTTCAGACAGTCATTTTCCCCTGACCCAGTACTGAGTTACCTTCAGACAGTCATTTTCCCCTGACCCAGTACTGAGTTACCTTCAGACAGTCAGTTCCCCTGACCCAGTACTGAGTTACCTTCAGACAGTCATTCCCCCTGACCCAGTACTGAGTTACCTTCAGACAGTCAGTTCCCCTGGCCCAGTACTGAGTTCACTTCACCAGTCATTTCCCCCTGACCCAGTACTGAGTTACCTTCAGACAGTCATTTCCCCCTGGCCCAGTACTGAGTTACCTTCAGACAGTCATTTCCCCCTGGCCCAGTACTGAGTTACCTTCAGACAGTCATTTCCCCCTGGCCCAGTACTGAGTTCACTTCACCAGTCATTTCCCCTGGCCCAGTACTGAGTTAGCTTCATACAGTCATTTCCCTCTGGCCCAGTACTGAGTTACCTTCAGACAGTCAGGACTGGTTCCCTTCAGACAGTCATTTCCCCCTGGCCCAGTACTGAGTTAGCTTCAGACAGTCAGTTCCCCTGGCCCAGTACTGAGTTACCTTCAGACAGTCATTTCCCCCTGGCCCAGTACTGAGTTACCTTCAGACAGTCATTTCCCCTGGCCCAGTACTGAGTTACCTTCAGACAGTCATTTCCCCTGGCCCAGTACTGAGTTACCTTCAGACAGTCATTTCCCCTGGCCCAGTACTGAGTTAGCTTCAGACAGTCATTTCCCCTGGCCCAGTACTGAGTTACCTTCAGACAGTCAGTACTGAGTTACCTTCAGACAGTCATTTCCCCTGGCCCAGTACTGAGTTAGCTTCAGACAGTCAGTTCCCCTGGCCCAGTACTGAGTTACCTTCAGACAGTCATTTCCTGGCCCAGTACTGAGTTACCTTCAGACAGTCATTTCCCCTGGCCCAGTACTGATTTACCTTCAGACAGTCAGTTCCCCTGGCCCAGTACTGAGTTACCTTCAGACAGTCATTTCCCTGGCCCAGTACTGAGTTACCTTCAGACAGTCATTTCCCCTGGCCCAGTACTGAGTTACCTTCAGACAGTCAGTTCCCCTGGCCCAGTACTGAGTTACCTTCAGACAGTCATTTCCCCTGGCCCAGTACTGAGTTAGCTTCAGACAGTCATTTCCCTGGCCCAGTACTGAGTTACCTTCAGACAGTAATTTCCCCTGGCCCAGTACTGAGTTACCTTCAGACAGTCATTTCCCCCTGGCCCAGTACTGAGTTACCTTCAGACAGTCATTTCCCCTGGCCCAGTACTGAGTTAGCTTCAGACAGTCATTTCCCCTGGCCCAGTACTGAGTTACCTTCAGACAGTCATTTCCCCTGGCCCAGTACTGAGTTACCTTCAGACAGTCATTTCCCCTGGCCCAGTACTGAGTTACCTTCAGACAGTCATTTCCCCTGGCCCAGTACTGAGTTACCTTCAGACAGTCATTTCCCTGGCCCAGTACTGAGTTACCTTCAGACAGTCATTTCCCCTGGCCCAGTACTGAGTTACCTTCACAGTCATTTCCCCCTGGCCCAGTACTGAGTTACCTTCAGACAGTCAGTTCCCCTGGCCCAGTACTGAGTTACCTTCAGACAGTCATTTCCCCTGGCCCAGTACTGAGTTACCTTCAGACAGTCATTTCCCCTGGCCCAGTACTGAGTTACCTTCAGACAGTCAGTTCCCTGGCCCAGTACTGAGTTACCTTCAGACAGTCATTTCCCCTGGCCCAGTACTGAGTTACCTTCAGACAGTCATTTCCCCCTGGCCCAGTACTGAGTTACCTTCAGACAGTCATTTCCCCTGGCCCAGTACTGAGTTACCTTCAGACAGTCAGGTCTGGTTCCCTTCAGACAGTCAGTACTGAGTTACCTTCAGACAGTCAGTACTGAGTTCCCTTCAGACAGTCATTTCCCCCTGGCCCAGTACTGAGTTACCTTCAGACAGTCAGTACTGAGTTACCTTCAGACAGTCAGTACTGAGTTCCCTTCAGACAGTCATTTCCCCTGGCCCAGTACTGAGTTACCTTCAGACAGTCAGGTCTGGTTCCCTTCAGACAGTCAGTACTGAGTTACCTTCAGACAGTCAGTACTGAGTTCCCTTCAGACAGTCAGGTCTGGGTTCCCTTCAGACAGTCAGTACTGGGTTCCCTTCAGACAGTCAGGTCTGGTTCCCTTCAGACAGTCAGTACTGAGTTACCTTCAGACAGTCAGTACTGGGTTCCCTTCAGACAGTCAGGTCTGGTTCCCTTCAGACAGTCAGTACTGGGTTACCTTCAGACAGTCAGGTCTGAGTTCCCTTCAGACAGTCAGGTCTGAGTTCCCTTCAGACAGTCAGGTCTGGTTCCCTTCAGACAGTCAGGTCTGGGTTCCCTTCAGACAGTCAGTACTGGGTTCCCTTCAGACAGTCAGGTCTGGGTTCCCTTCAGACAGTCAGGTCTGGGTTCCCTTCAGACAGTCAGTACTGGGTTCCCTTCAGACAGTCAGTACTGGGTTCCCTTCAGACAGTCAGTACTGGGTTCCTTCAGACAGTCAGTCTGGGTTCCTTCAGACAGTCAGGTCTGGGTTACCTTCAGACAGTCAGGTCTGGGTTTCCTTCAGACAGTCAGGTCTGGGTTCCCTTCAGACAGTCAGTACTGGGTTCCCTTCAGACAGTCAGTACTGGGTTCCCTTCAGACAGTCAGGTCTGGGTTCCCTTCAGACAGTCAGGTCTGGGTTCCCTTCAGACAGTCAGGTCTGGGTTCCCTTCAGACAGTCAGTACTGGGTTCCCTTCAGACAGTCAGGTCTGGGTTCCCTTCAGACAGTCAGTACTGGGTTCCCTTCAGAAAGTCAGTACTGGGTTCCCTTCAGACAGTCAGTACTGGGTTCCCTTCAGACAGTCAGGTCTGGGTTCCCTTCAGACAGTCAGGTCTGGGTTACCTTCAGACAGTCAGGTCTGGGTTCCCTTCAGACAGTCAGGTCTGGGTTCCCTTCAGACAGTCAGTACTGGGTTCCCTTCAGACAGTCAGTACTGGGTTCCCTTCAGACAGTCAGTACTGGGTTCCCTTCAGACAGTCAGGTCTGGGTTCCCTTCAGACAGTCAGGTCTGGGTTCCCTTCAGACAGTCAGTACTGAGTTCCCTTCAGACAGTCAGGTCTGGGTTCCCTTCAGACAGTCAGGTCTGGGTTCCCTTCAGACAGTCAGGTCTGGGTTCCCTTCAGACAGTCAGGTCTGGGTTCCCTTCAGACAGTCAGGTCTGGTTCCCTTCAGACAGTCAGTACTGGGTTACCTTCAGACAGTCAGGTCTGGGTTCCCTTCAGACAGTCAGTACTGAGTTCCCTTCAGACAGTCAGGTCTGGGTTCCCTTCAGACAGTCAGGTCTGGGTTCCCTTCAGACAGTCAGGTCTGGGTTCCCTCCAGACAGTCAGGTCTGGGTTCCCTTCAGACAGTCAGGTCTGGTTCCCTTCAGACAGTCAGTACTGGGTTACCTTCAGACAGTCAGGTCTGGGTTCCCTTCAGCCAGTCAGGTCTGGTTCCCTTCAGACAGTCAGGTCTGGGTTCCCTTCAGACAGTCAGGTCTGGGTTCCCTTCAGACAGTCAGGTCTGGGTTCCCTTCAGACAGTCAGTACTGGGTTACCTTCAGACAGTCAGTACTGGGTTCCCTTCAGACAGTCAGTACTGGGTTCCCTTCAGACAGTCAGGTCTGGTTCCCTTCAGACAGTCAGGTCTGGGTTCCCTTCAGACAGTCAGTACTGGGTTACCTTCAGACAGTCAGTACTGGGTTCCCTTCAGACAGTCAGTACTGGGTTACCTTCAGACAGTCAGTACTGGGTTCCCTTCAGACAGTCAGGTCTGGTTCCCTTCAGACAGTCAGGTCTGGGTTCCCTTCAGACAGTCAGTACTGGGTTACCTTCAGACAGTCAGTACTGGGTTACCTTCAGACAGTCAGTACTGGGTTCCCTTCAGACAGTCAGGTCTGGGTTCCCTTCAGACAGTCAGGTCTGGGTTCCCTTCAGACAGTCAGGTCTGGGTTCCCTTCAGACAGTCAGTACTGAGTTCCCTTCAGACAGTCAGGTCTGGGTTCCCTTCAGACAGTCAGTACTGGGTTCCCTTCAGACAGTCAGGTCTGGGTTCCCTTCAGACAGTCAGTACTGAGTTCCCTTCAGACAGTCAGTACTGGGTCCCTTCAGACAGTCTTGTGGGCGTGGTAGATCAAAACAAAACTGTTTAGACTCTGGAGACATTTTCCTGAGAAGACAGATTTTCGGGACGTCACATAATGGTCTGACAAACACACCTGCTACGCAAAAGTCAATTATGGTCAATTCTGACATAAACTGCATCCCATCTACAAAACCAGCGCCAAAACCCGCGGATGTGGTATATTGAGACGCAACCCAGATATCGTTAGTTTAATTAAGAGTGTATTTCAAAAGGGTTCTACTAACCTAACATGTGGAATTGTTGTTAAGATGGTCATACCAAGAAAGATTTAGCTTTTTGATTTAGCCAACAACAAAAAAATGCATCAAAAGGAAGTTTGTTTTAAAGTGTCTGTCCTATATCTGAGAGGTATAAGAAAGATCAGGATTGTAATTTTAATATTTGTACCAATATTTAACAAAAAAATAAATGTCACTAAACTACTTCCACATACGTCCTTCCGTGTTTTTAACCGGTACGAGGGGATCTTCAAATCAAATTGTATATGTCAGTACCGTGAAATGCTCACGTTCACGTCCAGTGAGGCTTATGGACGTCCTAGAGTAAAACATGTCGTTTGTAGGCCTAACCGTTCCGACGCTCATTTCTTTGCTCAATTAATGTTTTATTTTTTAAAAACTCATAATGACAATAAAACAACATCACAAAATATACAGGTAATTATATACAAAAACAAATCTATGTCCCAGAAAGATGCTACAACAATGTTTACTGACGGGCTATTGGTCCTTTTCCCGGGCCGTCAGTCACCCAGTGGGACAACGTCCAGATTGACCTGTAAACAGTGATCTGATGACTTCATATCGGTGGATTTAGTGGGAACTCCATGTCATCCTCTATGTCCAGCTCTTGGTCTGTATCGTCTGAAATGTCTGACTCTATTTGTCCTTGTGATAGAAGCGACGTGGAACACTGCAACCGACTGTGAGTGTGCGTCATCTCTGTAGCCCTACATCTCTGGTCCCGGCCCGGACTGAGGCTCACACCTGACTCCGGTCCCTCCTCGCAGTTTCTCCCGGTGCTATCGTCCTCCAGATCTGTCTTACTGCCGGTAGGGTTCTCCTGGGGGGAAATAACAACAACGGTGACCAATCAGCCACAGCGTACATTTCACATTGGGTATGCCATTGGCATTGTGCATGAATGTTACGCACAGGCTACTCAAGCACGAAATCTATAATAAATGTTTGTTTTTTTTAGCTTGAAATTAGATATAAATAGCCTTTTCTCTATTCATAATTGACACCTTTAATCGAAAAGTACATTAAACCCCGTCCTAATTTATTCATACCTGCTTCAGTCGCCTCCACTTGGCTCTTCGATTTTGGAACCACGTCTTCACCTGGAAAACAATGTCAACGAGAAATGTTTTAAAATGTTACTCTACTAGATTGTGTGTCAGATCATTTACCTAAGACTATAGGCCTATGCGGAAATCAGTTGAACGAAATGTCTTTAAAAAAAAAAAGAATGTAATTGATGATACGGGTGAAACGGATAAAACCCAACTGACATGAATAGATACTGGATGTGGACCCTAATAAAACATACTGCTGACCTGTCGTTCACTCAGTTGCAACATTTTAGCCAGTCGTTTTCGTTCGGGGGGTGAAAGATATTTCTGTGTCTCAAACTTCTTTTCCAGCTCTATTGTCTGGTCGTTGGAGAATCGGACTTGTCCACCTTTTCTCTTGTGCAGTGGACGCTGAATGAACGGGCTCCATAGAAGTTGTTTACCTTTGTAGACAAAAAAAATACAAAATAATGATTTAATATTGAAAAACATGTTTTAGACAAATGGGGCAGAATTATATGCTGAATGTTAGACCTTTAAAGTAGCCCCCCCACAAAAAAAAAAAAAGTGAAAATAAATCAAAATGGTTTTCGTTAAACTTGATTCGTTTCTCCTCCAGCAGAGGCCTAAATGATTCTATGCAAATATTTACACTGTTTATAATCTTTCTTTTGTCGGTGTTTTGCAGGCATCCGTTTAACCTCCGTTTTTAAAGGAAGGCCGTGAGTTGAAACTTGAAGCAGAGTGGAGAGAGTAGAACTATGGCAAAATATCCGTCCTGTGTTTCCTGTTGCTTTGCCTCACCAGTTTCTCTCATTTTTACTAACGACCTTTCCATCAACATACTGCAATTGATGCTTTTTTAAAATCGACATATGCTTTAATCAGCTTATCTCATTAAACTATAAGCATAACCTCATAAGAATACAATAATAATCACCATTACAATAGTTAAATCCTTTTAAAAAAAACATATATTATATGTGTATATACACACACACATATATATACATACACATACATATATATCTTCCAAAAGGCAAAAAATAAATAATCGCTTTAAAAAAAATTATATGATTCGTTATACCCCAAAAATATTTTGGTTTTGTGGCACAATGATCAAACCCATATTTTTCTTATAGGCATGAATTGAATTATTTAATAAATGAAATCAATTGGATGAAATAGTGAAATTCAAATAACTTCAAAAGTCACCCTAAAGATTTTAAATTGCGTCAGTTCATAGGCCTATTTCATGTTTTGCAGTTTGATTATTTTAGCAACCATAAAGTCACAATCCACCGCAGAGGAAATGAACAATATCAGACAAACGGATCCCGGCTATCAGAAGTCGAGTGTTTCCTGAATGTGTCTGTATTGAGGATGTCGATAAAATAATCAGCATCATGCACGACTCCCGGGGAAGAGGCTGCTCGAGGCCGCCAGGAAAACATTCAACAGCTTCTGAAAGCAGATTTACTCCTATCGAGAGCTCAAGACTTCCTGTATGAACGGAAAGGGTCAGGCTTGCTGAACAGAGAGGCAGTTCACCCCAGGGCGACACTTTAATGCTGAAATAACAAGTGATTTAGAGCATGTTTTAGTCGCAGGATACATCGGATGTTTGAAACAATAACGGATTTTTCACCCCCAAAAAACTCAAGGTGGTTGATTTAAGTGGCCCAACACTTTAACAATTAGCAAATGAAACAGATAACTTAATGTATTTAGGTAAATTATGCCTGAAGTAAATAAACTATGTTCAAGCATCATATAATGCTTACACATTTTTACCTCTAAAACATACTACCACTTTAGGAAGGAAACCTGCAGCACGCAGAGAATATGAGAATCTAGTTTCAAAATCAAGTACACGCACAAACTTTTAATCTCCTTTCGCCGACACATTGTACATAGGTTATTACAGACGTATAGTAGTTGTCAACATTAAAGTATCTTTAACGAATTTCAGCAGAAAAACATCCAAACAGGTAAGAGATTGATATGAGTTGAACTCACCAAGCGGGTCGTGCCTGATCAGAGTATAGTCCCCCATAGAGCGGTGGAATGGATACAGTGAATTAGCGAAAGCCCCGGAGGCATACGTGGCGGTGAGCGCAGCGTGGTGAGAGAACGCAGGGTGGATCGGTGTCGGTTCATAGATGGGGGTCCGGTACGGAGAGACCAAACTGGTGAAGGATGAATTGGGTGACGGTAGATTTGGCGTGGAGACCACCGCTGAAGACTGGGTCAGGGTCTCATTTCTCCCCAGGATGTCTTCGATGTAGAAAGGAGTTGGGTGGACGGGCTGGATAGGGGTCGGCGCGTAAAGAGGAACACCCATGGCTGAAGGCGCACTGTGTTGGTACTGCATGATCACACTGTGTTGGTACTGAATAATATCTCTATTCAACTATATTATCTTCTGCTGTCAAAGGAAGAAGTGTAGGAAAGTGTAGGAAACCTATAGGCGCCTCTCTCTCTCTCTCTCCATGAGTTGGCTGGTGAGTGTGACCTCAGTTAAAGCTACTTCATATCTCAGCATTAGAGGGAGGAGATAACGGAGCAGGCCACTTCCTGCAGGTACACACACACACTGCGATTGGTCCCCTCGGCAAATACACTTTATAATTCAATAATATCCAATCATTAGGCTATCCTTTATCTTACCTTTAAGAGCCTATGTTCATTCATAAAATAGGCCTTTACGTGTTATCTGTTAAAGAAAGAAAGATGGTATGAACATCTCCTGACGCGTGGCACATGTTAAAAAGACATTTCTTTATAAGTGATTCAATAGGCACGTGGTTTTCCATATTAAATAGAACAGGCTATTCACGTGGTTTTCCAGATTCAATAGAATAAGGCTATTCACGTGGTTTTCCAGATTCAATAGAACAGGCTATACACGTGGTTTTCCAGATTCAATAGAATAAGGCTATTCACGTGGTTTTCCAGATTCAATAGAACAGGCTATTCACGTGGTTTTCCATATTAAATAGAACAGGCTATTCACGTGGTTTTCCAGATTCAATAGAATAAGGCTATTCACGTGGTTTGCCAGATTCAATAGAACAGGCTATTCACGTGGTTTTCCAGATTCAATAGAACAGGCTATTCATGTGGTTTTCCAGATTAAATAGAATAAGGCCATTCACGTGGTTTTCCAGATTCAATAGAACAGGCTATACACGTGGTTTTCCATGTGCATAAAACGTAGAAAAAAAAACTTCTAATCTGTAAAAAGTAAATTATAATGGCCTGAATCATTCGGATATTTGGAGCACATTATCACAGAATATTACTTCAGATTTAAACGGCAACAACAGATTGTAAAATACAACTGTATCTGTGACAGGTGATTAACTCATGATGTGGATGATTGCAATGATCCTGAGGCTGATTCCTGTATCAGTGAGCCAATAGAGAGACACTATAGTAGCCCGTCAGTATAACAGTGCTGTGTGTTGTGGGTCTATTATGAATGTTAGTGGTTTTAAATAGCTAACCGAGTAGGGGCTCTATCGGATTATTCCCGCATCGTTTCCTCTTCTCTGTTAAACAGTAATGAATACATTCCGTTATAACTTCTCTAATGTTTCAGTTTGATCAATAATAAGTCATCTGTGCTCTCTCCAGTTTAAAACAGAGTCCATGACTACGAGCAGGCCCTAGCCTACACGTTGAACATTTGTGTAATATTTCGCAGCCTATTTGGGTGTATTCTATATTCACTGAAGGTGCAATTTTGTAACTCGGCTCTTTTCAGCTCTTTTAACAGTTATTTTTCTTTGTCTTGATGCAAAATTGTGCCGCAAAGCTGAAATCCCATTGACAATAGTTCCACTGATTAGCCGATTCGATTTTTCTACAAGCGAGTCACTCTACTAAAGAAAACTTTCTAACGTCGTAATTTAGATAAAAGAGACCCGAAGAATAAACACTGATATGAGAGAAGCTGAGACATATAGCCTCACATGAAAGTCAAATCACTAGGATGGCTAATATTTGGACTTTGACAATGATTGCAGTGAATTGATCGGAGTGGCGTCCGGACTTCTGTTCCGACAACCGCTGATAGTAACAGAGAGCAGGGTGGGTGGTCATCGCTGTCTAATGTCGTCGAGCCGCACCGACGTTGTTGGCGACACAAGGCCGATTTTAGAGATGTTTTTGAATTTAATGGAGTCAATTCATAAAAACGGTTTTTAATCAAATCAATTATCATCAAACACCCAACTGTATCTATTCTAAATATGTGGTATATTATTAAAGCTAATCCCATGAATATCCATAGGCCGTCTAGGCTACTTTATCCAGTCTACTGTGAGAGAAAGTAAGAGGGTGTAGCCACAGGCTTTAGGACCATAATCTGTTGTGTCACAGATGGATATTCGTTTTCAACTAATTATACAAACGGGGTCTTCAGCGCCTGTTATCACCTGATTAGGTTCATAGTGTTGAAATGAAGGACTCATTATGGTGATTAGGCTACCTACATGTAATTACAGTTTATCTGCCCCCAGGTTACCAAGTAACATCATAGATTATTCGACAACAATTAAAATGCTCATGGTTTGCGACCTGATTTATGCTGCCTAGTGGTTAGAGCGTTGGACTAGTAACCGAAAGGTTGCTAGATTGAATCCCCGTGTTGACAAGGTAAAAATCTGTCGTTTTGCCCCTGAACAAAGCAGTTAACCCACTATTCCCCGGTAGGCCGTCATTGTGAATAATATTTTTTCTTAACTGACTTGCCTAGTTAAATAAAGGTAAATAAAGGTTAGATTAAAAACAATGGTTTCACTTTTCCCCATTGAGTGCCGCCTGCCTGTGTGATTTATGGACCACCTAAACAGAAGGAGCATCATTGCTGCCATCTACAGGAAGATAGATATACAGAGCAGACTAGTTTTTTATTTCTGAAGGGTAAAAACTGTGCATCTCTTATTGAATGACAAACAACAAACATGTCATGTTCCCACTCCTACTAGGAGTAGTACTGTTGACCAATCACCGACGAAAGGGGCGTGGACTTCGGATCCAGAATTTTCACAAAATGTCACGTGAACAAACAACCTCAAATCAGAACAAACCAAAACCAGATCAAAAAGGGGCTGATATGGTGGCCGTGATAAGGGATTTTAGAAAAGGCCCCCCCATCTCGATGGTGTTGAGAAATGTATGTAGTTTTAAAAGCTAATTTCCTGCAATTCTACACACATTTTTGCCATGCAAATGAGAGAAAAAGTTGAAGTTTTAAAACTGATATCTCCTTTAAACTCCTCTCTCATTCAAGGAGTCAATTGGGCGCTAGAACAAAAATCCAACCTGAGCACCAATTATGTGAACAAGAAACTCAACATATTAAATATTATCCAGTATTTGAGATAATAATAATAATACATTTAATTTGTTTGGCGCTTTATATTACAGTTATCTAAAACTTAACTTGTCCTCTGCAATATCGTAAAGCGTTGAAATCATGACATTAAGTACTTTCGAGGAATATAGGGACGTTTCTGGAGTCATACCCAGACCTTTACAAGGGATTGCTTGACGATTAGTTTAGCAACCGCTGATAACCGGAACGTGATTGGTCGACAGTCTGCGGGGCGGAGCGTTATATATGTTCCTCTATTCATTTCCTGCTGGGATTCTTATCTCCTCCTTTTCTAATATGGCTCAGCCAACCAAAATCTCACCAGGGGGAGCGGCTGAAAGCGGATGTTTCCCGTTTTCAAGATACAGTATTTTCCATAGAATTAGGAATTAGAATACTAGAATCAGTGGCGATATTAAGCATGTAAATCTTGGTATGGCAAACTCAAAAAATATTTTATGCATGCCAGCAAAGCCACTACACATCACAACACGAAACAATACATTAATTGCACTATATAACGGTGACAAACTGTTAGGACCTACATAAAGATGTCCCAACAGCAGAGCTTTCTTTTCAGCACCATGGAGTGACTCCTTACCACTGCTACACCTGGTTGTCAGCGGAGCCTTGTCTTGCAGAGAAACAGTTCATTCAGCCTCATTTACTGCCTTTTAAAAAACATACAGTACCAGTCCAAAGTTTGGACATGCCTTCTCATTCAAGTTTTTTATTTTGTACTATTTTCTACATTTACATTACATTTACATTACATTTACATTACATTTACATTTAAGTCATTTAGCAGACGCTCTTATCCAGAGCGACTTACTTTCTACATTGTAGAATAACAGTGAAGACATCAAAACTATAAAATAACACACATGCAATCATGTAGTAAACCAAGAAAGTGTTACACAAATCAAAATATACTTTATATTTAAGATTCTTCAAAGTAGCCACACTTTTTCTTGATGACAGCTTTGCACACTCTTAGCATTATCTCAACCAGCTTAATGAGGTAGTCACCTGGAATGCATTTCAATTAACAGGTGTGCCTTGGTAAAAGTTCATTTGTGGAATTTCTTTCCTTCTTAATGAGTTTGAGCCAATCAGTTGTGTTGTGACAAGGTAGGGGTGGTATACAGAAGATAGCCCTATTTGGTAAAGACCAAGTCCATATTATGGCAAGAACAGATCAAATAAGCAAAGAGAAACAACGTCTATCATGATTTTAAGACATGAAAGTCAGTCAATCGGGAAGATTTCAAGAGCATTTAAAGTTTCTTCAAGTGCAGTCGCAAAAACCATCAAGCGCTTTGATGAAACTGGCTCTCATGAGGACCGCCACAGGAACGGAAGACCCAGAGTTACCTCTGCTGCAGAGGATAAATTCATTAGAGATTAACTGCACCTAAGATTACAGCCCAAATGAATGCTTCACAGAGTTCAAGTAACAGACGCATCTCAACATCGACTGTTCAGAGGAGACTGCGTGGATCAGACCTTCATCGTTGAATTGCTGCAAAGAAACCACTACTAAAGGAAACCAATAAGAAGAAGAGACTTGCTTGGGCCAAGAAACACGAGCAATAGACATTAGACCGGTGGTAAGTCGCTCTGGATAAGAGCGTCTGCTAAATGACTTAAATGTAAATGTAAATCTGTCCTTTGGTCTGATGAGTTCAAATGTGTGATTTTTGCATCCAACTGCAGTGTCTTTGTGAGACACAGAGTAGGTGAACGGATGATCTCCGCATGTGTGGTTCCCACCGTGAAGCATGGAGGAGGAGGTGTGATGTCTTTGTGAGGCACAGAGTAGGTGAACGGATGATCTCCGCATGTGTGGTTCCCACCGTGAAGCATGGAGGAGGAGGTGTGATGTCTTTGTGAGGCACAGAGTAGGTGAACGGATGATCTCCGCATGTATGGTTCCCACCGTGAAGCATGGAGGAGGAGGTGTGATGTCTTTGTGAGACACAGAGTAGGTGAACGGATGATCTCTGCATGTGTGGTTCCCACCGTGAAGCATGGAGGAGGAGGTGTGATGTCTTTGTGAGGCACAGAGTAGGTGAACGGATGATCTCCGCATGTATGGTTTTACCGTGAAGCATGGAGGAGGTGTGATGTCTTTGTGAGACACAGAGTAGGTGAACGGATGATCTCTGCATGTGTGGTTCCACCGTGAAGCATGGAGGAGGTGTGATGTCTTTGTGAGACACAGAGTAGGTGAACGGATGATCTCCGCATGTTGGTTCCCACCGTGAAGCATGGAGGAGGTGTGATGTGTTCCTAGCACAACAGGTGCAGTAATGATCTCTAAATGTGTGGTTCCCACCGTGAAGCATGGAGGAGTAGGTGTATGGTAACTAAATGCTGGTGATACTGAAGAGGCTATATTGTAGAGGCTGTTTATACTAAAAATGCTTGTGTAAACCCATAGCTGAACAGTATCTATAATTAAAAATCTAATCAAATCTAATTTTATTTGTCACATACAAATATTTAGGAGATGTTAGTATCTAACTAAATGCTTGTGTTCCTAGCTCCAACAGTGCAGTAATATCTAACTAAATACTTGTGTTCCTAGCTCCAACAGGGCAGTAGTATCTAACTAAATGCTTGTGTTCCTAGCTCCAACAGTGCAGTAGTATCTAACTAAATGCTTGTGTTCCTAGCTCCAACAGTGCAGTAGTATCTAACTAAATACTTGTGTTCCTAGCTCCAACAGTGCAGTAATATCTAACTAAATGCTTGTGTTTCTAGCTCCAACAGTGCAGTAATATCTAACTAAATGCTTGTGTTTCTAGCTCCAACAGTGCAGTAATATCTAACTAAATGCTTGTGTTTCTAGCTCCAACAGTGCAGTAATATCTAACTAAATGCTTGTGTTTCTAGCTCCAACAGTGCAGTAATATCTAACTAAATGCTTGTGTTTCTAGCTCCAACAGTGCAGTAATATCTAACAATTCACAACAATACGCACACATCTAAAAGTAAAACAATGTAATTAAGAAATATATAAATATTAGGACGAGCGACGTCGGAGTGGCATTGACTAAAACATTAGAATACATTTGAAATTATTAACAGCATTCTTACATAGATATTCCTCTTGTCCAGATGGGATAGGGCAGTGTGCAGTTTGGTGGCGATTTTATCGTCTGTGGATCTATTGGGGCAGTAAGCAAATTGAAGTGGGTCTAGTGTGACAGGTAAAGTAGAGGTGATATGATCCTTAACGAGCCTCTCAAAGCACTTAATGATGACAGAAGTGAGTGCTACTTTTACTGGCAATATTTTAAGTTGTCTATAATTCAATTTCACAATTTCTAATGGATCACATGCCTTACTTTTATGTTCCTGCTCAAGTAAAAGCAGGAGTGGTGGCAACTCTGAAAAACTGATCTGGGGACTCCTCTCAGGCGGCAATGTAATAGCGTTTCAATCGGTGACGTCACTTGCCCTGAGACCTTGAAGTAGCAGTTCCCCTTGCTCTGCAAGAGCCGCGGCTTTTGTGGAACGATGTGCCCATCGATTGTTGTTGATGTGTGCAGAGGGTCCCTGGTTCACGCCCGGGTATGGGCGAGGGGACGGTCTAAAGTTAGTACTGCTACATCAACAAACAACACACAAAGGCTTAAAACAACTTAGCCTGAAAATCCTCATAGCATAAATTCAAGTTTAGACAATTAAATTGGTAGCTGCAGTGCTCACCTATCCCTCTGTGCCTATCAGTTATTAGAGATAGCAGTTTAGGACTCAACATTGCATGATTTCTAGCCTGGAAAGCCGCGTGTCCGCTATTTAAAATTCTTTTTGACGTGGAGATCCGTCAAAAAGACATGTTAATAGCGCCCACTAGCGACTATACAGGATACATGATCGCTTACACATTTGCATTTTCCCAACGCTAGTTTAGACAAACCAAAACGCCTAAAAATGTAATGACAAATACAGTAATATCAAACAACGTCACTTGTTTCAACGGCACGAAGACAGTCAAATGTAGTATAACATTTTATATCGCTTTTGATTCGGTGTGCTGCTTTAAATGATTACCCCCCCCCCCCTCACGTGCACAAGAAATGTTGCAAATATATGTTTCCGCCCCCCTAACACAGACGTGTAGTTGGCTCATTTTTAGTTCCGCCCTGGTCTGAAGGGACAGCTGGGTTAATAACGCAATGTATCTCTCTTTGAGAAACGTCCTGCGATTGAACTGCAACCTCCAGGCGTTGCAGAGGAGCCTTTCCAACACAAAGCACAGTCCTGCAGTCATCTCCTCCAGAATGGTACGTTTTGGGGTCTTATCGGGGGTTACAGTCAGTTGTTAGTCCATCGCAGGCCCTGCAAATGACCTTAATAGTTAGCCAAGCTAACGGGTTAGTTAGTGGTACTAGCTCAAATGAAATAGTTAGCCATCTTGCTATCTAGCTTTACATGAATGTAGTAATTCTGTTATTTAGGACAACCGCAGTCTGTCAAACAAGAGAAACACAAGTATTCACAGTAATATTCTGGTAGCAAGCTTGTCATTTGGCTAATGTTATCTTGTCAGGCTGGCAGAAGGTCAAAGTCAGTTTACAACTATCTGCTAACTGGCTAACTTTCACTGCATAACTTACCAAGTAAACACGGAGTTCAAATTGTATTTGTCGCTTGCGCCGAATACAACAGGTGTAGATTTGACCGTGGAACAATTATTTACGAGCTATTAACGAACAATACAGATTGAAAACGTAAGAATGTCTTAAATAAAAATAAAACAAGCAAATAGTTAACGTTACTCAATAAAATATCAATAACGAGGCTATACAAGGAGTGACTTAGCGAGTCAGTGTGTAGAGGGGTACGAGGTAGTTGGTGAAAGTAGCCCCTAGGAATCTAACATAAAGGCTCACTTTTGGTGAACAGTCCCATCACAAGTCAGACTGTACAAGGCAGCCGCTACTCTTCCTGTGGTCCAGCACAAACGAAGGCAGTAACATACATAATAATACCATTTTTAAAAACATTAAAATACATTTTACAACAGATTTCACAATACATTGTGTGCCCTCCGGCCACTACTCTACTACAACACAATCCGTGTGTGTGTGTGTGTGTGTGTGTGTGTGTGTGTGTGTGTGTGTGTGTGTGTGTGTGTGTCTCTAAAGTCCCCAATGTTCAATGAGGTGTATTTTTGATCTGTTTCTTAAATCAGATTCTACTGCTGCATCAGTTACCATGTAGTCATGGCTCTGTGTAGTACTGTGGAATAGAGTTCCATGTAGTCATGGCTCTGTGTAGTACTGTGGAATAGAGTTCCATGTAGTCATGGCTCTGTGTAGTACTGTGGAATAGAGTTCCATGTAGTCATGGCTCTGTGTAGTACTGTGGAATAGAGTTCCATGTAGTCATGGCTCTGTGTAGTACTGTGGAATAGAGTTCCATGTAGTCATGGCTCTATGTAGTACTGTGGAATAGAGTTCCATGTAGTCATGGCTCTATGTAGTACTGTGGAATAGAGTTCCATGTAGTCATGGCTCTATGTAGTACTGTGGAATAGAGTTCCATGTAGTCATGGCTCTGTGTAGTACTGTGGAATAGAGTTCCATGTAGTCATGGCTCTATGTAGTACTGTGGAATAGAGTTCCATGTAGTCATGGCTCTATGTAGTACTGTGGAATAGAGTTCCATGTAGTCATGGCTCTATGTAGTACTGTGGAATAGAGTTCCATGTAGTCATGGCTCTCTGTAGTACTGTGGAATAGAGTTCCATGTAGTCATGACTCTATGTAGTACTGTGGAATAGAGTTCCATGTAGTCATGGCTCTATGTAGTACTGTGGAATATAGTTCCATGTAGTCATGGCTCTATGTAGGACTGTGGAATAGAGTTCCATGTAGTCATGGCTCTATGTAGTACTGTGGAATAGAGTTCCATGTAGTCATGGCTCTATGTAGTACTGTGGAATAGAGTTCCATGTAGTCATGGCTCTATGTAGTACTGTGGAATAGAGTTCCATGTAGTCATGGCTCTGTGTAGTACTGTGGAATAGAGTTCCATGTAGTCATGGCTCTATGTAGTACTGTGGAATAGAGTTCCATGTAGTCATGGCTCTATGTAGTACTGTGGAATAGAGTTCCATGTAGTCATGGCTCTATGTAGTACTGTGGAATAGAGTTCCATGTAGTCATGGCTCTATGTAGTACTGTGGAATAGAGTTCCATGTAGTCATGGCTCTATGTAGTACTGTGGAATAGAGTTCCATGTAGTCATGGCTCTATGTAGTACTGTGGAATAGAGTTCCATGTAGTCATGGCTCTATGTAGTACTGTGGAATAGAGTTCCATGTAGTCATGGCTCTATGTAGTACTGTGGAATAGAGTTCCATGTAGTCATGGCTCTGTGTAGTACTGTGGAATAGAGTTCCATGTAGTCATGACTCTATGTAGTATT
This sequence comes from Oncorhynchus nerka, assembly GCF_034236695.1. Lineage (NCBI taxonomy): Eukaryota > Metazoa > Chordata > Actinopteri > Salmoniformes > Salmonidae > Oncorhynchus > Oncorhynchus nerka. Next base: position 537,808 of record NC_088405.1, read on the forward strand.
GTGGAATAGAGTTCCATGTAGTCATGGCTCTATGTAGTACTGTGGAATAGAGTTCCATGTAGTCATGGCTCTATGTAGGACTGTGTAATAGAGTTCCATGTAGTCATGGCTCTATGTAGTACTGTGGAATAGAGTTCCATGTAGTCATGGCTCTATGTAGTACTGTGGAATAGAGTTCCATGTAGTCATGGCTCTATGTAGTACTGTGGAATAGAGTTCCATGTAGTCATGGCTCTATGTAGTACTGTGGAATAGAGTTCCATGTAGTCATGGCTCTATGTAGTACTGTGGAATAGAGTTCCATGTAGTCATGGCTCTATGTAGTACTGTGGAATAGAGTTCCATGTAGTCATGGCTCTATGTAGTACTGTGGAATAGAGTTCCATGTAGTCATGGCTCTGTGTAGTACTGTGGAATAGAGTTCCATGTAGTCATGACTCTATGTAGTACTGTGGAATAGAGTTCCATGTAGTCATGGCTCTATGTAGTACTGTGGAATAGAGTTCCATGTAGTCATGGCTCTGTGTAGTACTGTGGAATAGAGTTCCATGTAGTCATGGCTCTGTGTAGTACTGTGGAATAGAGTTCCATGTAGTCATGACTCTATGTAGTATTGTGGAATAGAGTTCCATGTAGTCATGTCTCTATGTAGTACTGTGGAATATAGTTCCATGTAGTCATGGCTCTATGTAGGACTGTGGAATAGAGTTCCATGTAGTCATGGCTCTATGTAGTACTGTGGAATAGAGTTCCATGTAGTCATGGCTCTATGTAGTACTGTGGAATAGAGTTCCATGTAGTCATGGCTCTATGTAGTACTGTGGAATAGAGTTCCATGTAGTCATGGCTCTGTGTAGTACTGTGGAATAGAGTTCCATGTAGTCATGGCTCTATGTAGTACTGTGGAATAGAGTTCCATGTAGTCATGGCTCTATGTAGTACTGTGGAATAGAGTTCCATGTAGTCATGGCTCTATGTAGTACTGTGGAATAGAGTTCCATGTAGTCATGGCTCTATGTAGTACTGTGGAATAGAGTTCCATGTAGTCATGGCTCTATGTAGTACTGTGGAATAGAGTTCCATGTAGTCATGGCTCTATGTAGTACTGTGGAATAGAGTTCCATGTAGTCATGGCTCTGTGTAGTACTGTGGAATAGAGTTCCATGTAGTCATGGCTCTATGTAGTACTGTGGAATAGAGTTCCATGTAGTCATGGCTCTATGTAGTACTGTGGAATAGAGTTCCATGTAGTCATGGCTCTATGTAGTACTGTGGAATAGAGTTCCATGTAGTCATGGCTCTATGTAGTACTGTGGAATAGAGTTCCATGTAGTCATGTCTCTATGTAGTACTGTGGAATAGAATTCCATGTAGTCATGGCTCTATATAGTACTGTGGAATAGAGTTCCACGTAGTCATGGCTCTATGTAGTACTGTGGAATAGAGTTCCACGTAGTCATGGCTCTATGTAGTACTGTGGAATAGAGTTCCATGTAGTCATGGCTCTGTGTAGTACTGTGGAATAGAGTTCCATGTAGTCATGGCTCTATGTAGTACTGTGGAATAGAGTTCCATGTAGTCATGGCTCTATGTAGTACTGTGGAATAGAGTTCCATGTAGTCATGGCTCTATGTAGTACTGTGGAATAGAGTTCCATGTAGTCATGGCTCTATGTAGTACTGTGGAATAGAGTTCCATGTAGTCATGGCTCTATGTAGTACTGTGGAATAGAGTTCCATGTAGTCATGGCTCTGTGTAGTACTGTGGAATAGAGTTCCATGTAGTCATGGCTCTGTGTAGTACTGTGGAATAGAGTTCCATGTAGTCATGGCTCTGTGTAGTACTGTGGAATAGAGTTCCATGTAGTCATGTCTCTATGTAGTACTGTGGAATAGAGTTCCATGTAGTCATGTCTCTATGTAGTACTGTGGAATAGAGTTCCATGTAGTCATGGCTCTATGTAGTACTGTGGAATAGAGTTCCATGTAGTCATGGCTCTATGTAGTACTGTGGAATAGAGTTCCATGTAGTCATGGCTCTATGTAGTAATGTGGAATAGAGTTCCATGTAGTCATGGCTCTATGTAGTACTGTGGAATAGAGTTCCATGTAGTCATGGCTCTATGTAGTACTGTGGAATAGAGTTCCACGTAGTCATGGCTCTATGTAGTACTGTGGAATAGAGTTCCACGTAGTCATGGCTCTATGTAGTACTGTGGAATAGAGTTCCACGTAGTCATGGCTCTATGTAGTACTGTGGAATAGAGTTCCACGTAGTCATGGCTCTATGTAGTACTGTGGAATAGAGTTCCATGTAGTCATGGCTCTATGTAGTACTGTGGAATAGAGTTCCACGTAGTCATGGCTCTATGTAGTACTGTGGAATAGAGTTCCACGTAGTCATGGCTCTATGTAGTACTGTGGAATAGAGTTCCACGTAGTCATGGCTCTGTGTAGTACTGTGGAATAGAGTTCCACGTAGTCATGGCTCTATGTAGTACTGTGGAATAGAGTTCCATGTAGTCATGGCTCTATGTAGTACTGTGGAATAGAGTTCCATGTAGTCATGGCTCTATGTAGTACTGTGGAATAGAGTTCCATGTAGTCATGGCTCTATGTAGTACTGTGGAATAGAGTTCCATGTAGTCATGGCTCTATGTAGTACTGTGGAATAGAGTTCCATGTAGTCATGGCTCTGTGTAGTACTGTGGAATAGAGTTCCATGTAGTCATGGCTCTGTGTAGTACTGTGGAATAGAGTTCCATGTAGTCATGGCTCTATGTAGTACTGTGGAATAGAGTTCCATGTAGTCATGGCTCTATGTAGTACTGTGGAATAGAGTTCCATGTAGTCATGTCTCTATGTAGTACTGTGGAATAGAGTTCCATGTAGTCATGGCTCTATGTAGTACTGTGGAATAGAGTTCCATGTAGTCATGGCTCTATGTAGTAATGTGGAATAGAGTTCCACGTAGTCATGGCTCTATGTAGTACTGTGGAATAGAGTTCCACGTAGTCATGGCTCTATGTAGTACTGTGGAATAGAGTTCCACGTAGTCATGGCTCTATGTAGTACTGTGGAATAGAGTTCCACGTAGTCATGGCTCTATGTAGTACTGTGGAATAGAGTTCCATGTAGTCATGGCTCTATGTAGTACTGTGGAATAGAGTTCCATGTAGTCATGGCTCTATGTAGTAATGTGGAATAGAGTTCCATGTAGTCATGGCTCTATGTAGTACTGTGGAATAGAGTTCCATGTAGTCATGGCTCTATGTAGTACTGTGGAATAGAGTTCCATGTAGTCATGGCTCTATGTAGTACTGTGAATGAGTTCCATGTAGTCATGGCTCTATGTAGTACTGTGGAATAGAGTTCCACGTAGTCATGGCTCTATGTAGTACTGTGGAATAGAGTTCCATGTAGTCATGGCTCTATGTAGTACTGTGGAATAGAGTTCCATGTAGTCATGGCTCTATGTAGTACTGTGGAATAGAGTTCCATGTAGTCATGGCTCTGTGTAGTACTGTGGAATAGAGTTCCATGTAG
>NC_088405.1:541452-717504 GCF_034236695.1 Oncorhynchus nerka
ACAAGGATGGATACAGTCTCTCCCTCACTAAGACTAGCTACTGTTCTACAAGGATGGATGGATAAGACTAGCTCTCTCCCTCACTAAGACTAGCTACTGTTCTACAAGACTGGATACAGTCTCTCCCTCACTAAGACTAGCTACTGTTCTACAAGGATGGATACTCTCTCCTCACTAAGACTAGCTACTGTTCTACAAGGATGGATACAGTCTCTCCTCACTAAGACTAGCTACTGTTCTACAAGATGGATACAGTCTCTCCCTCACTAAGACTAGCTACTGTTCTACAAGACTGGATACAGTCTCTCCCTCACTAAGACTAGCTACTGTTCTCCTCACTACAAGACTGGATACAGTCTCTCCCTCACTAAGACTAGCTACTGTTCTACAAGGATGGATACAGTCTCTCCCTCACTAAGACTAGCTACTGTTCTACAAGACTGGATGCAGTCTCTCCCTCACTAAGACTAGCTACTGTTCTACAAGGATGGATACAGTCTCTCCCTCACTAAGACTAGCTACTGTTCTACAAGACTGGATGCAGTCTCTCCCTCACTAAGACTAGCTACTGTTCTACAAGGATGGATACAGTCTCTCCCTCACTAAGACTAGCTACTGTTCTACAAGGATGGATACAGTCTCTCCCTCACTAAGACTAGCTACTGTTCTACAAGACTGGATACAGTCTCTCCCTCACTAAGACTAGCTACTGTTCTACAGAGACTGGATACAGTCTCCCCTCACTAAGACTAGCTACTGTTCTACAAGGATGGATACAGTCTCTCCCTCACTAAGACTAGCTACTGTTCTACAAGACTGGCTACTACAGTGACTAGCTACTGTTCTACAGACTGGATGCAGTCTCTCTCTCTACTAAGACTAGCTACTGTTCTACAAGACTGGATACAGTCTCTCCCTCACTAAGACTAGCTACTGTTCTACAAGGATGGATACAGTCTCTCCCTCACTAAGACTAGCTACTGTTCTACAAGGATGGATACAGTCTCTCCCTCACTAAGACTAGCTACTGTTCTACAAGACTGGATACAGTCTCTCCCTCTACTGTTCTAAGACTAGCTACTGTTCTACAAGGATGGATACAGTCTCTCCCTCACTAAGACTAGCTACTGTTCTACAAGGATGGATACAGTCTCTCCTCACTAAGACTAGCTACTGTTCTACAAGGATGGTCTCTCCTCATAAGACAGCTCTGTTCTACAAGGATGGATACAGTCTCTCCCTCACTAAGACTAGCTACTGTTCTACAAGGATGGATACAGTCTCTCCTCACTAAGACTAGCTACTGTTCTACAAGGATGGATACAGTCTCTCCTCACTAAGACTAGCTACTGTTCTACAAGACTGGATGGATACAGTCTCTCCCTCACTAAGACTAGCTACTGTTCTACAAGACTGGATACAGTCTCTCCCTCTCCCTAAGACTAGCTACTACTGTTCTACAAGACTGGATACAGTCTCTCCCTCACTAAGACTAGCTACTGTTCTACAAGGATGGATACAGTCTCTCCCTCACTAAGACTAGCTACTGTTCTACAAGGATGGATACAGTCTCTCCCTCACTAAGACTAGCTACTGTTCTACAAGGATGGATACAGTCTCTCCCTCACTAAGACTAGCTACTGTTCTACAAGACTGGATACAGTCTCTCCCTCACTAAGACTAGCTACTGTTCTACAAGACTGGATACAGTCTCTCCCTCACTAAGACTAGCTACTGTTCTACAAGGATGGATACAGTCTCTCCCTCACTAAGACTAGCTACTGTTCTACAAGGATGGATACAGTCTCTCCCTTCACTAAGACTAGCTACTGTTCTACTAAGACTGGATACAGTCTCTCTCCCCCCTAAGACTAGCTACTGTTCTACAAGGATGGATACAGTCTCTCCTCACTGGATGTTCTACAAGGATGGATACAGTCTCTCCCTCCTAAGACTAGCTACTGTTCTACAAGACTGGATGTTCTACACATACAGTCTCTCCCTCACTAAGACTAGCTACTGTTCTACAAGGATGGATACAGTCTCTCCTCACTAAGACTAGCTACTGTTCTACAAGACTGGATACAGTCTCTCCTCACTAAGACTAGCTACTGTTCTACAAGACTGGATGCAGTCTCTCTCACTAAGACTAGCTACTGTTCTACAAGACTGGATACAGTCTCTCCCTCACTAAGACTAGCTACTGTTCTACAAGGATGGATACAGTCTCTCCTCACTAAGACTAGCTACTGTTCTACAAGGATGGATACAGTCTCTCCTCACTAAGACTAGCTACTGTTCTACAAGATGGATACAGTCTCTCCCTCACTAAGACTAGCTACTGTTCTACAAGGATGGATACAGTCTCTCCCTCACTAAGACTAGCTACTGTTCTACAAGACTGGATACAGTCTCTCCCTCACTAAGACTAGCTACTGTTCTACAAGACTAGCTACTGTTCTACAAGATGGATACAGTCTCTCCCTCACTAAGACTAGCTACTGTTCTACAAGGATGGATACAGTCTCTCCCTCACTAAGACTAGCTACTGTTCTCACACTAAGACTAGCTACTGTTCTACAAGGATGGATACAGTCTCTCCCTCACTAAGACTAGCTACTGTTCTACAAGGATGGATACAGTCTCTCCCTCACTAAGACTAGCTCTCTCCTCACTGACTAGCTACTGTTCTACAAGACTGGATACAGTCTCTCTCCTCACTAAGACTAGCTACTGTTCTACAAGGATGGATACAGTCTCTCCTCACTAAGACTAGCTACTGTTCTACAAGGATGGATACAGTCTCTCCTCACTAAGACTAGCTACTGTTCTACAAGGATGGATACAGTCTCTCCTCACTAAGACTAGCTACTGTTCTACAAGATGGATACAGTCTCTCCTCACTAAGACTAGCTACTGTTCTACAAGGATGGATACAGTCTCTCCCTCACTAAGACTAGCTACTGTTCTACAAGACTGGATACAGTCTCTCCCTCACTAAGACTAGCTACTGTTCTACAAGGATGGATACAGTCTCTCCCTCACTAAGACTAGCTACTGTTCTACAAGGATGGATACAGTCTCTCCTCACTAAGACTAGCTACTGTTCTACAAGGATGGACTACAGTCTCTCAGTCTCTCACTAAGACTAGCTACTGTTCTACAAGACTGGATGCAGTCTCTCCCTCACTAAGACTAGCTACTGTTCTACAAGGATGGATACAGTCTCCCTCACTAAGACTAGCTACTGTTCTACAAGGATGGATACAGTCTCTCCCTCACTAAGACTGGATACAGTCTCTCCCTCACTGACTTCTGTTCTACAAGACTGGATACAGTCTCTCCCTCACTAAGACTAGCTACTGTTCTACAAGGATGGATACAGTCTCTCCCTCACTAAGACTAGCTACTGTTCTACAAGACTGGATACAGTCTCTCCCTCACTAAGACTAGCTACTGTTCTACAAGGATGGATACAGTCTCTCCCTCACTAAGACTAGCTACTGTTCTACAAGACTGGATGCAGTCTCTCCCTCACTAAGACTAGCTACTGTTCTACAAGGATGGATACAGTCTCTCCCTCACTAAGACTAGCTACTGTTCTACAAGACTGGATACAGTCTCTCCCTCACTAAGACTAGCTACTGTTCTACAAGACTGGATACAGTCTCTCCCTCACTAAGACTAGCTACTGTTCTACAAGACTGGATACAGTCTCTCCCTCACTAAGACTAGCTACTGTTCTACAAGGATGGATACAGTCTCTCCCTCACTAAGACTAGCTACTGTTCTACAAGACTGGATACAGTCTCTCCCTCACTAAGACTAGCTACTGTTCTACAAGGATGGATACAGTCTCTCCCTCACTAAGACTAGCTCTCTCCTCACTGTTCTACAAGACTGGATACAGTCTCTCCCTCACTAAGACTAGCTACTGTTCTACAAGACTGGATGCAGTCTCTCCCTCACTAAGACTAGCTACTGTTCTACAAGGATGGATACAGTCTCTCCCTCACTAAGACTAGCTACTGTTCTACAAGGATGGATACAGTCTCTCCCTCACTAAGACTAGCTACTGTTCTACAAGACTGGATGCAGTCTCTCCCTCACTAAGACTAGCTACTGTTCTACAAGGATGGATACAGTCTCTCCCTCACTAAGACTAGCTACTGTTCTACAAGACTGGATGCAGTCTCTCCCTCACTAAGACTAGCTACTGTTCTACAAGACTGGATGCAGTCTCTCCCTCACTAAGACTAGCTACTGTTCTACAAGGATGGATACAGTCTCTCCCTCACTAAGACTAGCTACTGTTCTACAAGACTGGATGCAGTCTCTCCTCACTAAGACTAGTCTACTGTTCTACAAGGATGGATACAGTCTCTCCTCACTAAGACTAGCTACTGTTCTACAAGGATGGATACAGTCTCTCCTCACTAAGACTAGCTACTGTTCTACAAGGATGGATACAGTCTCTCCTCACTAAGACTAGCTACTGTTCTACAAGGATGGATACAGTCTCTCCTCACTAAGACTAGCTACTGTTCTACAAGACTGGATACAGTCTCTCCTCACTAAGACTAGCTACTGTTCTACAAGGATAAGGATGGATTCTACAAGATACAGTCTCTCCTCACTAAGACTAGCTACTGTTCTACAAGGATGGATACAGTCTCTCCTCACTAAGACTAGCTACTGTTCTACAAGGATGGATCTAAGACTAGCTACTGTTCTACAAGGATGGATACAGTCTCTCCCTCACTAAGACTAGCTACTGTTCTACAAGGATGGATACAGTCTCTCCCTCACTAAGACTAGCTACTGTTCTACAAGACTGGATACAGTCTCTCCCTCACTAAGACTAGCTACTGTTCTACAAGGATGGATACAGTCTCTCCCTCACTAAGACTAGCTACTGTTCTACAAGACTGGATACAGTCTCTCTCTCCCTAAGACTAGCTACTGTTCTACAAGACTGGATACAGTCTCTCTCTCACTAAGACTAGCTACTGTTCTACAAGACTGGATACAGTCTCTCTCTCACTAAGACTAGCTACTGTTCTACAAGACTGGATGCAGTCTCTCTCTCACTAAGACTAGCTACTGTTCTACAAGGATGGATACAGTCTCTCCTCACTAAGACTAGCTACTGTTCTACAAGGATGGATACAGTCTACAAGACTGGATACCCTCACTAAGACTAGCTACTGTTCTACAAGACTGGATACAGTCTCTCCCTCACTAAGACTAGCTACTGTTCTACAAGGATGGATACAGTCTCTCCCTCACTAAGACTAGCTACTGTTCTACAAGGATGGATACAGTCTCTCCCTCACTAAGACTAGCTACTGTTCTACAAGGATGGATACAGTCTCTCCCTCACTAAGACTAGCTACTGTTCTACAAGGATGGATACAGTCTCTCCCTCACTAAGACTAGCTACTGTTCTACAAGGATGGATGGATACAGTTCTCTCCCTCACTAAGACTAGCTACTGTTCTACAAGGATGGATACAGTCTCTCCTCACTAAGACTAGCTACTGTTCTACAAGGATGGATACAGTCTCTCCCTCACTAAGACTAGCTACTGTTCTACAAGGATGGATACAGTCTCTCCTCACTAAGACTAGCTACTGTTCTACAAGACTGGATACAGTCTCTCCCTCACTAAGACTAGCTACTGTTCTCTCCTCACAAGCTACTGACTGGATACAGTCTCTCCTCACTAAGACTAGCTACTGTTCTACAAGGATGGATACAGTCTCTCCCTCACTAAGACTAGCTACTGTTCTACAAGACTGGATGCAGTCTCTCCTCACTAAGACTAGCTACTGTTCTACAAGGATGGATACAGTCTCTCCCTCACTAAGACTAGCTACTGTTCTACAAGGATGGATACAGTCTCTCCCTCACTAAGACTAGCTACTGTTCTACAAGGATGGATACAGTCTCTCCCTCTCACTAAGACTAGCTACTGTTCTACAAGGATGGATACAGTCTCTCCCTCACTAAGACTAGCTACTGTTCTACAAGGATGGATACAGTCTCTCCCTCACTAAGACTAGCTACTGTTCTACAAGGATGGATGCAGTCTCTCCCTCACTAAGACTAGCTACTGTTCTACAAGACTGGATACAGTCTCTCCCTCACTAAGACTAGCTACTGTTCTACAAGGATGGATACAGTCTCTCCCTCACTAAGACTAGCTACTGTTCTACAAGGCTGGATACAGTCTCTCCCTCACTAAGACTAGCTACTGTTCTACAAGGATGGATACAGTCTCTCTCTCACTAAGACTAGCTACTGTTCTACAAGACTGGATGCAGTCTCTCCCTCACTAAGACTAGCTACTGTTCTACAAGGATGGATACAGTCTCTCCCTCACTAAGACTAGCTACTGTTCTACAAGGATGGATACAGTCTCTCCCTCACTAAGACTAGCTACTGTTCTACAAGGATGGATACAGTCTCTCCCTCACTAAGACTAGCTACTGTTCTACAAGACTGGATACAGTCTCTCCCTCACTAAGACTAGCTACTGTTCTACAAGGATGGATACAGTCTCTCCTCACTAAGACTAGCTACTGTTCTACAAGGATGGATACAGTCTCTCCCTCACTAAGACTAGCTACTGTTCTACAAGGATGGATACAGTCTCTCCTCACTAAGACTAGCTACTGTTCTACAAGGATGGATACAGTCTCTCCCTCACTAAGACTAGCTACTGTTCTACAAGACTGGATACAGTCTCTCCCTCACTAAGACTACTGTGTTCTACAAGACTGGATACAGTCTCTCCCTCACTAAGACTAGCTACTGTTCTACAAGACTGGATACAGTCTCTCCTCACTAAGACTAGCTACTGTTCTACAAGACTGGATACAGTCTCTCCCTCACTAAGACTAGCTACTGTTCTACAAGGATGGATACAGTCTCTCCTCACTAAGACTAGCTACTGTTCTACAAGGATGGATACAGTCTCTCCCTCACTAAGACTAGCTACTGTTCTACAAGACTGATGCAGTCTCTCCTCTCACTAAGACTAGCTACTGTTCTACAAGGATGGATACAGTCTCTCCCTCACTAAGACTAGCTACTGTTCTACAAGACTGGATACAGTCTCTCCCTCACTAAGACTAGCTACTGTTCTACAAGGATGGATACAGTCTCTCCCTCACTAAGACTAGCTACTGTTCTACAAGGATGGATACAGTCTCTCCTCACTAAGACTAGCTACTGTTCTACAAGGATGGATACAGTCTCTCCCTCACTAAGACTAGCTACTGTTCTACAAGATGGATACAGTCTCTCCCTCACTAAGACTAGCTACTGTTCTACAAGGATGGATACAGTCTCTCCCTCACTAAGACTAGCTACTGTTCTACAAGACTGGATACAGTCTCTCCCTCACTAAGACTAGCTACTGTTCTACAAGGATGGATGCAGTCTCTCTCTCACTAAGACTAGCTACTGTTCTACAAGGATGGATACAGTCTCTCCCTCACTAAGACTAGCTACTGTTCTACAAGGATGGATACAGTCTCTCCCTCACTAAGACTAGCTACTGGATTCTCTCCCTCACAAGACTAGCTACTGTTCTACAAGGATGGATACAGTCTCTCCCTCACTAAGACTAGCTACTGTTCTACAAGGATGGATACAGTCTCTCCCTCACTAAGACTAGCTACTGTTCTACAAGGATGGATACAGTCTCTCCCTCACTAAGACTAGCTACTGTTCTACAAGGATGGATACAGTCTCTCCCTCACTAAGACTAGCTACTGTTCTACAAGACTGGATGCAGTCTCTCTCTCTCCCTCACTAAGACTAGCTACTGTACTACAAGGATGGATACAGACTCTACTGTTCTACAAGAATGGATACAGTCTCTCACTAAGACTAGCTACTGTTCTACAAGGATGGATACAGTCTCTCCCTCACTAAGACTAGCTACTGTTCTACAAGACTGGATGCAGTCTCTCTATCCCTCACTAAGACTAGCTACTGTTCTACAAGGATGGATACAGTCTCTCCCTCACTAAGACTAGCTACTGTTCTACAAGGATGGATACAGTCTCTCCCTCACTAAGACTAGCTACTGTTCTACAAGGATGGATACAGTCTCTCCCTCACTAAGACTAGCTACTGTACTACAAGACTGGATACAGTCTCTCCCTCACTAAGACTAGCTACTGTTCTACAAGACTGGATGCAGTCTCTCTCTCTCCCTCACTAAGACTAGCTACTGTTCTACAAGGATGGATACAGTCTCTCCCTCACTAAGACTAGCTACTGTTCTACAAGATGGATACAGTCTCTCCCTCACTAAGACTAGCTACTGTTCTACAAGACTGGATGCAGTCTCTCCCCCTCACTAAGACTAGCTACTGTTCTACAAGGATGGATACAGTCTCTCCCTCACTAAGACTAGCTACTGTTCTACAAGACTGGATACAGTCTCTCCCTCACTAAGACTAGCTACTGTACTACAAGACTGGATACAGTCTCTCCTCACTAAGACTAGCTACTGTTCTACAAGACTGGATGCAGTCTCTCTCTCTCCCTCACTAAGACTAGCTACTGTTCTACAAGGATGGATACAGTCTCTCCCTCACTAAGACTAGCTACTGTACTACAAGACTGGATACAGTCTCTCCCTCACTAAGACTAGCTACTGTACTACAAGACTGGATACAGTCTCTCCCTCACTAAGACTAGCTACTGTTCTACAAGGATGGATGCAGTCTCTCTCTCCCTCACTAAGACTAGCTACTGTTCTACAAGACTGGATGCAGTCTCTCTCTCCTCACTAAGACTAGCTACTGTACTACAAGACTGGATGCAGTCTCTCTATCCCTCACTAAGACTAGCTACTGTTCTACAAGACTGGATGCAGTCTCTCTCTCCCTCACTAAGACTAGCTACTGTTCTACAAGACTGGATACAGTCTCTCTCTCTCTCACTAAGACTAGCTACTGTAATACAAGACTGGATACAGTCTCTCCCTCACTAAGACTAGCTACTGTACTACAAGACTGGATACAGTCTCTCCCTCACTAAGACTAGCTACTGTACTACAAGGCTGGATACAGTCTCTCCCTCACTAAGACTAGCTACTTTACTACAAGGATAACCTACATTGTTAATTCATACACTTAAACATACTTCCTAAATGTGTTTTATATACAGAACAACTTGAAATTGGATGAAACATTTCAGTCATTTTGCAAATTTTTATCATGATGAACAAATCTCCCTCTGACATTTAGCTTGTTAACCATCCATTCATCATCCCTGAGGAACACTGAGGACAAACAGCAAGATGTACAGTAAGGACAGGAGGGCAGGTCGGTCACCTGCGGGCAGAGTGAAGGTCACCAGGTCAGAGAGGAAGTAACAGTTGAAGTCTCCTTTACGTTGGTGGAGAGAGGCAGCGATCTCCCTGCGGATCTGTTCTGTCAGCTCACCACACACCATGGCAGGGATACACTTAGCTGCCTGCTGGGACACCTGCACGGGGATGGAGGGAGGACAGACTCATTATGACAAGACAGCTTTTCATTTCAGTAAATTCAGTCGCTGTAGTAGCTGACGTGTATTTTACATTTACATTTAAGTCATTTAGCAGACGCTCTTATCCAGAGCGACTTACAAATTGTGTATAGTGTTGAGTCATTACTCAAAGCCAGTGGCATGTCATTAGTAAAGATTGAAAAAGGTAAGGGGCCTAGACAGCTGCCCTGGGGAATTCCGGATTCTACCTGGATTATGTTGAGAGGCTTCCATTAAAGAACACCCCCACTGTACACACACTTACACAAGGGTTTCGTGTTGTAGATATGAGGTAGTAGAGTAGGGGCTTGAGGGCACACACTTAATGCATTTTGAAATATGTTGTGAATGTATTGTAATGTTTTTAAAATGGTATTTTACTGCCTTAATTTTGCTACACCCCAGGATCAGTAGCTGCTGCTTTTGGCAGGAACTAACGGGGATCCATAATAAACCCCAGGAAAAGTAGCTGCTGCCTTGGCAGGAACTAATGGGGATCCATAATAAACCTCAGGAAGAGTAGCTGCTGCCTTGGCAGGAACTAATGGGGATCCATAATAAACCCCAGGAACTAATAGGGATCCATAATAAACCCCAGGAACTAATAGGGATCCATAATAAACCCCAGGAAGAGTAGCTGCTGCCTTGACAGGAACTAATGGGGATCCATAATAAACCCCAGGATCAGTAGCTGCTGCTTTTGGCAGGAACTAATGGGGATCCATAATAAACCCCAGGAAGAGTAGCTGCTGCCTTGGCAGGAACTAATGGGGATCCATAATAAACCCCAGGAAGAGTAGCTGCTGCCTTGGCAGGAACTAATGGGGATCCATAATAAACCCCAGGAAGAGTAGCTGCTGCCTTGGCAGGAACTAATGGGGATCCATAATAAACCCCAGGAAGAGTAGCTGCTGCCTTGGCAGGAACTAATGGGGATCCATAATAAACCCCAGGAAGAGTAGCTGCTGCCTTGGCAGGAACTAATGGGGATCCATAATAAACCCCAGGAAGAGTAGCTGCTGCCTTGGCAGGAACTATTGGGGATCCATAATAAACCCCAGGATCAGTAGCTGCTGCTTTTGGCAGGAACTAACGGGGATCCATAATAAACCCCAGGAAAAGTAGCTGCTGCCTTGGCAGGAACTAATGGAGATCCATAATAAACCCCAGGAAGAGTAGCTGCTGCTTTTGGCAGGAACTAATGGGGATCCATAATAAACCTCAGGAAGAGTAGCTGCTGCCTTGGCAGGAACTAATGGGGATCCAAAATAAACCCCAGGAACTAATAGGGATCCATAATAAACCCCAGGAACTAATAGGTATCCATAATAAACCCCAGGAAGAGTAGCTGCTGCCTTGACAGGAACTAATGGGGATCCATAATAAACCCCAGGAAGAGTAGCTGCTGCCTTGACAGGAACTAATGGGGATCCATAATAAACCCCAGGAAGAGTAGCTGCTGCCTTGGCAGGAACTAATGGGGATCCATAATAAACCCCAGGAAGAGTAGCTGCTGCCTTGGCAGGAACTAATGGGGATCCATAATAAACCCCAGGAAGAGTAGCTGCTGCCTTGGCAGGAACTAATGGGGATCCATAATAAACCCCAGGAAGAGTAGCAACTGCCTTGGCAGGAACTATTGGGGATCCATAATAAACCCCAGGAAGAGTAGCTGCTGCCTTGGCAGGAACTAATGGGGATCCATAATAAACCCCAGGAAGAGTAGCTGCTGCCTTGGCAGGAACTATTGGGGATCCATAATAAACCCCAGGAACTAATGGGGATCCATAATAAACCCCAGGAAGAGTAGCTGCTGCCTTGGCAGGAACTAATGGGGATCCATAATAAACCCCAGGAAGAGTAGCAACTGCCTTGGCAGGAACTATTGGGGATCCATAATAAACCCCAGGAAGAGTAGCTGCTGCCTTGGCAGGAACTAATGGGGATCCATAATAAACCCCAGGAAGAGTAGCTGCTGCCTTGGCAGGAACTAATGAGGATCCATAATAAACCCCAGGAAGAGTAGCTGCTGCCTTGGCAGGAACTATTGGGGATCCATAATAAACCCCAGGAAGAGTAGCAACTGCCTTGGCAGGAACTAATGAGGATCCATAATAAATACAAACCAAAATGTTTCTCATATTCTATGCTAGTTGTAGCCATGCTAGCATCTTTAGATCTCCCCTTCCTTAATTTCGAACAGATATTTTTCATCTCTGTGTCACATGAAACCGCTCACACATGTGGTAATGCTTTAGAGAACAATGTTTCCCCGCTAATTGCAAATTTAGAAGATTAGCTCGCTCATACAGCCAAATGCGTATTGTTGAGCTTATAATATGAATAAATAAAACTTGATCAACATTTTAAGATTTTTAATGATCTAATATGTTGCATCAGCCTCAGTGCTTTAAAATAAATAAAAAAATATATATATAAGAGTACTTGGATTAGAATAAATCTGTCCTACTTGCAAAAATGTTTTAAATGTGACACGTTTCAGGAAACTTATGTTGGATTTCAAGATGTCTGATTCGGGAAACGAATGAGTTACAGTTGCTTGTTTATATGTGAATTACAGTTGTGATGCATCTGACCGTGAGTCAGACGCCATTTTTGTTTTTTTTCCCTTTCTGGATTCTTTGTCTCCCTGACTTCTAATCACTTTACGTTCGAGCCATTCGGATAATTGGTACTGTTCCAAATAGCTAGTCGGTCCATGCGAGGGACAAAATTGTTTCGAATCTGGACATTCACCTTGACTCTTTATGTATTTCAAAAACAAAATGTAACTTTACCTCAGTGAGAAGGATAGCCAACATGTCTTGTCTCTGGAAGCGGATGGCCAGGTGAACTAGCGTAAAGCCATCGTTGAAGGCAGTGGCGCGGTTCAGGAGACGGACCTCGTCTGAAGTCAGCTGACGGGCGATGTCACCGCCGGACGACTTGTAGGCCTCGACAGCAGCCATGTTCCCCTCCACCACACCTGCAGCACACACATTTATTTTGTTTTTACCATTTAGGCTAAAAAATTTAAATCATAAGCAGACACCTAGGCTACATTTAGACAGAATTCTGATTTAAAAAATATATATATATACAGTGGGGAAAAAACATATTTTCTTTGCAAATAAATTAATTAAAAATCCTACAATGTGATTTTCTGGAGAGAAAAAAATGCTCATTTTGTCTGTCATAGTTGAAGTGTACCTATGATGAAAATTACAGGCCTCTCTCGTATTTTTAAGTGGGAGAACTTGCACAATTGGTGGCTGACTAAATACTTTTTTTTGCCCCACTGTATGTTTTGCTTTGAAAAGAGCTGATGTGATTGGTCAAAAGAAGATCAGAATTGGGCTGCCTGTCTAAAGGTAGCCAGATAGACAGAGACAGGGAGGGAGGGAGGAACTCATTACTGGGGATGACCCGGAACAAGTTATATTAAATTGAAACTTTATTTGTCTCTACGAAAAACAACAAATAGTACTACAGTTTACACGTTTAAAACAACAAATAGTACAACAGTTTACACGTTTAAAACGACAAATAGTACTAGTTTACACGTTTAAAACAACAAATAGTACTAGTTTACACGTTTAAAACGACAAATAGTACTACAGTTTACACGTTTAAAACGACAAATAGTACTACAGTTTACACGTTTAAATCAACAAATAGTACTAGTTTACACGTTTAAAACAACAAATAGTACTAGTTTACACGTTTAAAACAACAAATAGTACTAGTTTACACGTTTAAATCAACAAATAAACATTAAAACAAATCCACTGACTTCACTGAACACAACACACTGTGTATCTGCCACTGTGAGACCGTCAAGATAAATATAAATTCTGTACAGACATTGTGTTCCTCCCTCGCTTCTACAAACACTGTTCTGCTGTCAGATCCTGACTGTCATCTCTCCCTACTCTTGTCATCCACAGAAAGGGAAATATTAGAGCTGGCAGTGAACAGTCAGGCTGGTCATTGTTAAGAGATATACCGTAGGTCGAGGCCTGTGGAGCTGGCAGTGAACAGTCAGGCTGGTCATTGTTAAGAGATATACTGTAGGTCGAGGCCTGTGGAGCTGGCAGTGAACAGTCAGGCTGTCAGGCTGGTCATTGTTAAGAGATATACTGTAGGTCGAGGCCTGTAGACCTGGCAGTGAACAGTCAGGCTGGTCATTGTTAAGAGATATACTGTAGGTCGAGGCCTGTAGACCTGGCAGTGAACAGTCAGGCTGGTCATTGTTCAGAGATATACCGTAGGTCGAGGCCTATAGAGCTGGCAGTGAACAGTCAGGCTGGTCATTGTTAACAGATATACTGTAGGTCGAGGCCTATAGAGCTGGCAGTGAACAGTCAGGCCGGTCATTGTTAAGAGATATACCGTAGGTCGAGGCCTGTATGCTTGCTTGGCTTTGTGTAGGCCTTTAGCCTAGATAACGTCCCTCAATGTACTTTGACATACATCCAACCCGTGAACCAAGTTTCTATCAACAACATTCATGTCATTGCAGACAGATACATGAGCTTTCCATTTGAAATATGATGTCTAACGTGGCCATTAAAAGAACCGATATTGTACATGGGACATTGTCAAGAGGTATAGTCCTCAAACATTCATATCATTGCAGACAGATGAATGAGCTTTCCATTTGAAATATGATGTCTAACGTGGCCATTAAAAGAACCGATATTGTACATGGGACATTGTCAAGAGGTATAGTCCTCAAACATTCATATCATTGCAGACAGATACATGAGCTTTCCATTTGAAATATGATGTCTAACGTGGCCATTAAAAGAACCGATATTGTACATGGGACATTGTCAAGAGGTATAGTCCTCAAACATTCATATCATTGCAGACAGATACATGAGCTTTCCATTTGAAATATGATGTCTAACGTGGCCATTAAAAGAACCGATATTGTACATGGGACATTGTCAAGAGGTATAGTCCTCAAACATTCATGTCATTGCAGACAGATACATGAGCTTTCCATTTGAAATATGATGTCTAACGTGGCCATTAAAAGAACCGATATTGTACATGGGACATTGTCAAGAGGTATAGTCCTCAAACATTCATATCATTG
This sequence comes from Oncorhynchus nerka, assembly GCF_034236695.1. NCBI lineage: Eukaryota > Metazoa > Chordata > Actinopteri > Salmoniformes > Salmonidae > Oncorhynchus > Oncorhynchus nerka. Next base: position 556,109 of record NC_088405.1, read on the forward strand.
CAGACAGATACATGAGCTTTCCATTTGAAATATGATGTCTAACGTGGCCATTAAAAGAACCGATATTGTACATGGGACATTGTCAAGAGGTATAGTCCTCAAACATTCATATCATTGCAGACAGATACATGAGCTTTCCATTTGAAATATTATATCCCAAATGTGCTGCTTCTGCAACCGTATCCGAATGGATTAAAGCTCGGATCGTCTCCAGAGGTACGGCCCCATACAGACAGATGGTTATAAAACGCTAGATGTAATGGACCGGCTGTGGTGTTCATTAAAAGACCTCCACATCATTATCCATCACATACTGAATGGGCTCCATGCTGTTCCTAGTCACTGCTAATTAATCTCAAACATTCATATCACGGGCTTTGGGCCTTATGTAGGTTAGTATGCATTATTCTAGTCATTAAGTAGGTTATAAGGCATTATGTAGGTTAGTATGCATTATGAAGCCATTATGTAGGTTAGTATGCATTATGAAGTCATTAAGTAGGTTATAAGGCATTATGAAGCCATTATATAGGGTAGTAGGCATTATGAAGTCATTAAGTAGGTTATAAGGCATTATGAAGCCATTATGTAGGTTAGTATGCATTATGAAGTCATTAAGTAGGTTATAAGGCATTATGAAGCCATTATGTAGGTTAGTATGCATTATGAAGTCATTAAGTAGGTTATAAGGCATTATGAAGCCATTGTGTAGGGTAGTAGGCATTATGAAGTCATTAAGTAGGTTATAAGGCATTATGAAGCCATTATGTAGGTTAGTATGCATTATGAAGCCTTTATGTAGGTTAGTAGGCATTATGAAGCCATTAAGTAGGTTAGTATGCATTATGAAGCCATTATGTAGGTTAGTAGGCATTATGAAGCCATTATGTAGGTTAGTAGGCATTATGAAGTCATTATGTAGGTTAGTAGGCATTATGAAGCCATTATGTAGGTTAGTAGGCATTATGAAGTCATTATGTAGGTTAGTATGCATTATGAAGTCATTATGTAGGTTAGTATGCATTATGAAGCCTTTATGTAGGTTAGTATGCATTATGAAGTCATTAAGTAGGTTAGTGTTCCTAGTCCCCCGTGGGGCTTTTGTCGTCAGTCATTATGTAGGTTAGTAGACTTTATGAAGCCATTATGTAGGTTACTGTTCCTAGTCCCCCCTCCATAGGGCTTTGGTCAAGAGTAGTGCACTATATAGGGAGTTGTTTGGGAGGTATCCTTAATCTCATTTGAGTAAGGAGGAAGAGGAGGAGAAGTATTTGGTTTTAAAGATACTTAAGTATCAAAAGTAAAAGTATAAACCATTACACATTTCTTATATAAAGCAAACCAGAAGGCACAGTTTTATTTTTATTGACGGATAGCCAGGGGCACACTCCTACACCCAGACATAATTTACAAACAAAGCATTTGTGTTTAGTGAGTCCTCCAGATCAGAGGCAGTAGAGATGTCCAGGGATGTTCTCTGTTTAGTGAGTCCTCCAGATCAGAGGCAGTAGAGATGTCCAGGGATGTTCTGTGTTTAGTGAGTCCTCCAGATCAGAGGCAGTAGAGATGACCAGGGATGTTCTGTGTTTAGTGAGTCCTCCAGATCAGAGGCAGTAGAGATGTCCAGGGATGTTCTCTGTTTAGTGAGTCCGCCAGATCAGAGGCAGTAGAGATGACCAGGGATGTTCTGTGTTTAGTGAGTCCTCCAGATCAGAGGCAGTAGAGATGACCAGGGATGTTCTGTGTTTAGTGAGTCCGCCAGATCAGAGGCAGTAGAGATGTCCAGGGATGTTCTGTGTTTAGTGAGTCCTCCAGATCAGAGGCAGTAGAGATGTCCAGGGATGTTCTGTGTTTAGTGAGTCCTCCAGATCAGAGGCAGTAGAGATGACCAGGGATGTTCTGTGTTTAGTGAGTCCTCCAGATCAGAGGCAGTAGAGATGTCCAGTGATGTTCTCTGTTTAGTGAGTCCTCCAGATCAGAGGCAGTAGATATGTCCAGTGATGTTCTGTGTTTAGTGAGTCCTCCAGATCAGAGGCAGTAGAGATGTCCAGTGATGTTCTCTGTTTAGTGAGTCCTCCAGATCAGAGGCAGTAGGACCAGGGATGTTCTGTTTAGTGAGTCCTCCAGATCAGAGGCAGTAGAGATGTCCAGGGATGTTCTCTGTTTAGTGAGTCCTCCAGATCAGAGGCAGTAGAGATGAACAGGGATGTTCTCTGTTTAGTGAGTCCGCCAGATCAGAGGCAGTAGAGATGTCCAGGGATGTTCTCTGTTTAGTGAGTCCTCCAGATCAGAGGCAGTAGAGATGTCCAGGGATGTTCTGTGTTTAGTGAGTCCTCCAGATCAGAGGCAGCCAAGCAATCGTTTACAGTACACTAAAGTAAGTGGTATACAGTACAGTTTGTTGATTGGAACGACGTTGAAGTATGTTTGAAAAAAAACGACCAACCAAGCATATCCCAAATGTTTATAGAACGAAAAAAATATATATGTTTTTAAAATAAACTACAGCCGTTGTCGGGTTATGAGTAAAATAGGTGATTTAACATGAGAGTAAAGGATGTACCCTACGGCTGTACCCTACGGCTGTACCCTACTCGGGGGTGTGGTCACGTTAAGCCACGCCTCACCGTGTACATCCATCGTTCAGTATGAATAAATGTATTACGCTCAGTGTGAATAAATGTATTACGCTCAGTGTGAATAAATGTATTACGCTCAGTGTGAATAAATGTATTACGCTCAGTGTGAATAAATGTATTACGCTCAGTGTGAATAAATGTATTACGCTCAGTGTGAATAAATGTATTACGCTCAGTGTGAATAAATGTATTACGCTCAGTGTGAATAAATGTATTACGCTCAGTGTGAATAAATGTATTACGCTCAGTGTGAATAAATGTATTACGCTCAGTGTGAATAAATGTACTGTACTGAAACTAAAACCAATGAGATCCTCCGATCAGCTTCCTTCAGAATAACCAGTACTGAAACTAAAACCAATGAGATCCTCCGATCAGCTTCCTTCAGAATAACCAATGAGATCCTCCGATCAGAGTCCTTCAGAATAACCAGTACTGAAACTAAAACCAATGAGATCCTCCGATCAGAGTCCTTCAGAATAACCAGTACTGAAACTAAAACCAATGAGATCCTCCAATCAGCTTCCTTCAGAATAACCAGTACTGAAACTAAAACCAATGAGATCCTCCGATCAGAGTCCTTCAGAATAACCAGTACTGAAACTAAAACCAATGAGATCCTCCGATCAGAGTTCTTCAGAATAACCAGTACTGAAACTAAAACCAATGAGATCCTCCGATCAGAGTTCTTCAGAATAACCAGCACTGAAACTAAAACCAATGAGATCCTCCGATCAGAGTTCTTCAGAATAACCAGTACTGAAACTAAAACCAATGAGATCCTCCGATCAGAGTCCTTCAGAATAACCAGCACTGAAACTAAAACCAATGAGATCCTCCGATCAGAGTTCTTCAGAATAACCAGCACTGAAACTAAAACCAATGAGATCCTCCGATCAGAGTTCTTCAGAATAACCAGCACTGAAACTAAATCCAATGAGATCCTCCGATCAGAGTTCTTCAGAATAACCAGTACTGAAACTAAAACCAATGAGATCCTCCGATCAGAGTTCTTCAGAATAACCAGTACTGAAACTAAAACCAATGAGATCATTGGATCAGAGTTTTTCTTCAACCTGTGCTCTAATATTAGTCACTAAGTCAGATAATAAACTGTAAAGTGATGTCTGGTTGGCCTCATTTGCACCTGAGTGGCGCAGTGGTCTAAGACACTACATCTCAGTGCAGGACTCGTCACTGCAGTACCTGGTTCGACTCCAGGCTGCATCACATCCGGCCGTAGTTGGGAGTCCCCGCACAAACGGCTCAGGTTTGGCCGGGGAAGAGGATAAGGCCGTCATTGTAAAAAGAAAAAATTGTTCTTAACTGACTTGCCGAGTTAAATAAATACAAAAAGAAAACCTAATAACCCAGACAATATCACATTCATTGGTCAATATGCATGTCCCAAGACAATATTGTGTCTCAACAACAAACTCTCTAGCCAGACTTATGACAGTATTGTATCTCAACAACAAACTCTCTAGCCAGACTTATGACAGTATTGTATCTCAACAGCAAACTCTCTAGCCAGACTTATGACAGTATTGTATCTCAACAGCAAACTCTCTAGCCAGACTTATGACAGTATTGTATCTCAACAGCAAACTCTCTAGCCAGACTTATGACAGTATTGTATCTCAACAGCAAACTCTCTAGCCAGACTTATGACAGTATTGTATCTCAACAACAGACTCCCTGGCCAGACATTATGTAGGCTATTATGAAGTCATTATGTAGGTTAGCAGGTGGTATGAAGTCATTATGTAGGTTAGAAGGTGGTATGACATCATTATGTTGGTTAGTAGGTGGTATGAAGTCATTATGTAGGTTAGTAGGTGGTATGAAGTCATTATGTAGGTTAGTAGGTGGTATGAAGTCATTATGTAGGTTAGTAGGTGGTATGAAGTCATTATGTAGGTTAGAAGGTGGTATGACATCATTATGTTGGTTAGTAGGTGGTATGAAGTCATTATGTAGGTTAGTAGGTGGTATGAAGTCATTATGTAGGTTAGCAGGAGTTATGACATCATTATGTTGGTTAGTAGGTGGTATGAAGTCATTATGTAGGTTAGTAGGTGGTATGAAGTCATTATGTAGGTTAGTAGATGGTATGAAGTCATTATGTAGGTTAGTAGGTGGTATGAAGTCATTATGTAGGTTAGCAGGTGGTATGAAGTCATTATGTAGGTTAGCAGGTGGTATGAAGTCATTATGTAGGTTAGTAGGTGGTATGAAGTCATTATGTAGGTTAGTAGGTGGTATGAAGTCATTATGTAGGTTAGCAGGTGGTATGAAGTCATTATGTAGGTTAGTAGATGGTATGAAGTCATTATGTAGGTTAGTAGGAGTTATGAAGTCATTATGTAGGTTAGTAGGTGGTATGAAGTCATTATGTAGGTTAGTAGATGGTATGATAGGGCAGTCGAATGATTGTGGTCACCGTAATAGCTGTTCGAATAGCATTTTATTGTACATTTTCTCCAATCCCCCGCCTCCTCTCATTTTATTGACGTACATTTTCTCCAATCCCCCGCCTCCTCTCATTTTATTGATGTACATTTTCTCCAATCCCCCGCCTCCTCTCATTTTATTGATGTACATTTTCTCCAATCCCCCGCCTCCTCTCATTTTATTGATGTACATTTTCTCCAATCCCCGCCTCCTCTCATTTTATTGATGTACATTTTCTCCAATCCCCGCCTCCTCTCATTTTATTGATGTACATTTTCACCAATCCCCCGCCTCCTCTCATTTTATTGATGTACATTTTCTCCAATCCCCCGCCTCCTCTCATTTTATTGATGTACATTTTCTCCAATCCCCCGCCTCCTCTCATTTTATTGATGTACATTTTCTCCAATCCCCGCCTCCTCTCATTTTATTGATGTACATTTTCTCCAATCCCCCGCCTCCTCTCATTTTATTGATGTACATTTTCTCCAATCCCCCGCCTCCTCTCATTTTATTGATGTACATTTTCTCCAATCCCCCGCCTCCTCTCATTTTATTGATGTACATTTTCTCCAATCCCCGCCTCCTCTCATTTTATTGATGTACATTTTCTCCAATCCCCCGCCTCCTCTCATTTTATTGATGTACATTTTCTCCAATCCCCCGCCTCCTCTCATTTTATTGATGTACATTTTCTCCAATCCCCCGCCTCCTCTCATTTTATTGATGTACATTTTCTCCAATCCCCCGCCTCTGACTGCATGTGCTGCCATAGAAATATAATGAATAGAATGGGAATCCTCATTCAGGACCAAAAAGCAGGAAGTAAAATACGAGCCATGTGATTTGTTGATTCAACTCAACTGACATTACAAAAAAAACTCCATGAGGGTGTTATGAGGGCCCGACGTCCACAGGTGGGGGTTGTGCTTACAGCCCAACTCCGTGAGGGTGTTATGAGGGCCCGACGTCCACAGGTGGGGGTTGTGCTTACAGCCCAACTCCGTGAGGGTGTTATGAGGGCCCGACGTCCACAGGTTGGTGTTGTGCTTACAGCCCAACACCGTGAGGGTGGTATGAGGGCCCGACGTCCACAGGTGGGGGTTGTGCTTACAGCCCAACACCGTGCAGAACGTTTGGGATTTGCCAGAGAACACCAAGATTGGCAAATTCGCCACTGGCGCCCTGTGCTCTTCACAGATGAAAGCAGGTTCACACTGAGCACATGTGACAGACGTGACAGTCTGGAGACGCCGTGGAGAACGTTCTGCTGCCTGCAACATCCTCCAGCATGGTGTGGGGTGGCATTTCTTTGGGGGGCCGCACAGCCCTCCATGTGGACGCCAGAGGTAGCCTGACTGCCATTAGGTACCGAGATGAGATCCTCAGACCCCTTGTGAGACCATATGCTGGGTTCCTCCTAATGCAAGACAATGCTAGACCTCATGTGGCTGGAGTGTGTCAGCAGTTCCTGCAAGAGGAAGGCATTGATGCTATGGACTGGCACGCCCGTTCCCCAGACCTGAATCCAATTGAGCACATCTGGGACATCATGTCTCGCTCCATCCACCAACGCCACGTTGCACCACAGACTGTCCAGGATTTGGCGGATGCTTTAGTCCAGGTCTGGGAGAAGATCCCTCAGGAGACCATCCGCCACCTCATCAGGAGAATGCCCAGGCGTTGTAGGGAGGTCATACAGGCACGTAGAGGCCAAACACACTACTGAGCCTCATTTGGACTTGTTTTAAGGTAATTACATCAAAGTTGGATCAGCCTGTAGTGTGCTTTTCCACTTTAATTTTGAGTGTATTTCTGTTTATGACGTTATTTTATTTCATGACAGTCTTCATCCATAACTGTCAGTTATACGGTAATAGTACCAGCCCCTAGTCATTAGGTCAGTTAGTAGGTAATAGTACCAGCCCCTAGTCATTAGGTCAGTTAGTAGGTAATAGTACCAGCCCCTAGTCATGAAGTCATTAGGTCAGTTAGTAGGTAATAGAACCAGCCCCTGGTCATTAGGTCAGTTAGTAGGTAATAGTACCAGCCCCTAGTCATTAGGTCAGTTAGTAGGTAATAGTACCAGCCCCTAGTCATTAGGTCAGTTAGTAGGTAATAGTACCAGCCCCTAGTCATTAGGTCAGTTAGTAGGTAACTGTACCAGCCCCTAGTCATGAAGTCATTAGGTCAGTTAGTAGGTAATAGTACCAGCCCCTAGTCATTAGGTCAGTTAGTAGGTAATAGTACCAGCCCCTAGTCATTAGGTCAGTTAGTAGGTAACTGTACCAGCCCCTAGTCATGAAGTCATTAGGTCAGTTAGTAGGTAATAGTACCAGCCCCTGGTCATTAGGTCAGTTAGTAGGTAATAGTACCAGCCCCTAGTCATTAGGTCAGTTAGTAGGTAATAGTACCAGCCCCTAGTCATGAAGTCATTAGGTCAGTTAGTAGGTAATAGTACCAGCCCCTAGTCATTAGGTCAGTTAAACGGTAATAGTACCAGCCCCTAGTCATTAGGTCAGTTAGTAGGTAATAGAACCAGCCCCTAGTCATTAGGTCAGTTAGTAGGTAATAGTACCAGCCCCTAGTCATGAAGTCATTAGGTCAGTTAGTAGGTAATAGAACCAGCCCCTAGTCATTAGGTCAGTTAGTAGGTAATAGTACCAGCCCCTAGTCATTAGGTCAGTTAGTAGGTAATAGTACCAGCCCCTAGTCATGAAGTCATTAGGTCAGTTAGTAGGTAACTGTACCAGCCCCTAGTCATGAAGTCATTAGGTCAGTTAGTAGGTAATAGAACCAGCCCCTAGTCATGAAGTCATTAGGTCAGTTAGTAGGTAATAGTACCAGCCCCTAGTCATTAGGTCAGTTAGTAGGTAATAGTACCAGCCCCTAGTCATTAGGTCAGTTAGTAGGTAATAGTACCAGCCCCTAGTCATTAGGTCTGTTAGTAGGTAATAGTACCAGCCCCTAGTCATTAGGTCAGTTAGTAGGTAATAGTACCAGCCCCTAGTCATTAGGTCAGTTAGTAGGTAATAGTACCAGCCCCTAGTCATGAAGTCATTAGGTCAGTTAGTAGGTAATAGTACCAGCCCCTAGTCATTAGGTCGGTTAGTAGGTAATAGTACCAGCCCCTAGTCATTAGGTCAGTTATACGGTAATAGTACCAGCCCCTAGTCATTAGGTCAGTTAGTAGGTAATAGTACCAGCCCCTAGTCATTAGGTCAGTTAAACGGTAATAGTACCAGCCCCTAGTCATTAGGTCAGTTAGTAGGTAATAGTACCAGCCCCTAGTCATTAGGTCAGTTATACGGTAATAGTACCAGCCCCTAGTCATTAGGTCAGTTAGTAGGTAATAGAACCAGCCCCTAGTCATTAGGTCAGTTAGTAGGTAATAGTACCAGCCCCTAGTCATTAGGTCAGTTAGTAGGTAATAGTACCAGCCCCTAGTCATTAGGTCAGTTAGTAGGTAATAGTACCAGCCCCTAGTCATTAGGTCAGTTATACGGTAATAGTACCAGCCCCTAGTCATTAGGTCAGTTATACGGTAATAGTACCAGCCCCTAGTCATTAGGTCAGTTAGTAGGTAATAGAACCAGCCCCTAGTCATATTGTCAGTTAGTAGGTAATAGTACCAGCCCCTAGTCATTAGGTCAGTTAGTAGGTAATAGAACCAGCCCCTAGTCATGAAGTCATTAGGTCAGTTAGTAGGTAATAGAACCAGCCCCTAGTCATTAGGTCAGTTAGTAGGTAATAGTACCAGCCCCTAGTCATTAGGTCAGTTAGTAGGTAATAGTACCAGCCCCTAGTCATGAAGTCATTAGGTCAGTTAGTAGGTAACTGTACCAGCCCCTAATCATGAAGTCATTAGGTCAGTTAGTAGGTAATAGAACCAGCCCCTAGTCATGAAGTCATTAGGTCAGTTAGTAGGTAATAGTACCAGCCCCTAGTCATTAGGTCAGTTAGTAGGTAATAGTACCAGCCCCTAGTCATTAGGTCAGTTAGTAGGTAATAGTACCAGCCCCTAGTCATTAGGTCAGTTAGTAGGTAATAGTACCAGCCCCTAGTCATTAGGTCAGTTAGTAGGTAATAGTACCAGCCCCTAGTCATTAGGTCAGTTAGTAGGTAATAGTACCAGCCCCTAGTCATTAGGTCAGTTATACGGTAATAGTACCAGCCCCTAGTCATTAGGTCGGTTAGTAGGTAATAGTACCAGCCCCTAGTCATTAGGTCAGTTATACGGTAATAGTACCAGCCCCTAGTCATTAGGTCAGTTAGTAGGTAATAGTACCAGCCCCTAGTCATTAGGTCAGTTAAACGGTAATAGTACCAGCCCCTAGTCATTAGGTCAGTTAGTAGGTAATAGTACCAGCCCCTAGTCATTAGGTCAGTTATACGGTAATAGTACCAGCCCCTAGTCATTAGGTCAGTTAGTAGGTAATAGAACCAGCCCCTAGTCATTAGGTCAGTTAGTAGGTAATAGTACCAGCCCCTAGTCATTAGGTCAGTTAGTAGGTAATAGTACCAGCCCCTAGTCATTAGGTCAGTTAGTAGGTAATAGTACCAGCCCCTAGTCATTAGGTCAGTTATACGGTAATAGTACCAGCCCCTAGTCATTAGGTCAGTTATACGGTAATAGTACCAGCCCCTAGTCATTAGGTCAGTTAGTAGGTAATAGAACCAGCCCCTAGTCATATTGTCAGTTAGTAGGTAATAGTACCAGCCCCTAGTCATTAGGTCAGTTAGTAGGTAATAGAACCAGCCCCTAGTCATGAAGTCATTAGGTCAGTTAGTAGGTAATAGAACCAGCCCCTAGTCATTAGGTCAGTTAGTAGGTAATAGTACCAGCCCCTAGTCATTAGGTCAGTTAGTAGGTAATAGTACCAGCCCCTAGTCATGAAGTCATTAGGTCAGTTAGTAGGTAACTGTACCAGCCCCTAGTCATGAAGTCATTAGGTCAGTTAGTAGGTAATAGAACCAGCCCCTAGTCATGAAGTCATTAGGTCAGTTAGTAGGTAATAGTACCAGCCCCTAGTCATTAGGTCAGTTAGTAGGTAATAGTACCAGCCCCTAGTCATTAGGTCAGTTAGTAGGTAATAGTACCAGCCCCTAGTCATTAGGTCAGTTAGTAGGTAATAGTACCAGCCCCTAGTCATTAGGTCAGTTAGTAGGTAATAGTACCAGCCCCTAGTCATTAGGTCAGTTAGTAGGTAATAGTACCAGCCCCTAGTCATTAGGTCAGTTATACGGTAATAGTACCAGCCCCTAGTCATTAGGTCAGTTAGTAGGTAATAGTACCAGCCCCTAGTCATTAGGTCAGTTAGTAGGTAATAGTACCAGCCCCTAGTCATTAGGTCAGTTAGTAGGTAATAGTACCAGCCCCTAGTCATTAGGTCAGTTAGTAGGTAATAGTACCAGCCCCTAGTCATGAAGTCATTAGGTCAGTTAGTAGGTAATAGTACCAGCCCCTAGTCATTAGGTCAGTTAGTAGGTACCCCTTCAAGGTGTTAGCCAACTTTGTCTCAACAACGACTCAAGACATTATTTTACCTGAACAACAAACTCCCTAGCCGGACAGAGACAGACATCGGACCGGACCATAGAGGGGAGGGGAGAGGTTAGCCGACCTAATGTTCACCAGCCGGACAGAGACAGACATCGGACCATAGAGGGGAGGGGAGAGGTTAGCCGACCTAATGTTCACTAGCCGGACAGAGACAGACATCAGACCATAGGGGGGAGGGGAGAGGTTAGCCGACCTAATGTTCACTAGCCGGACAGAGACAGACATCGGACCATAGAGGGGAGAGGTTAGCCGACCTAATGTTCCCTAGCCGGACAGAGACAGACATCAGACCATAGAGGGGGAGGGGAGAGGTTAGCCGACCTAATGTTCACTAGCCGGACAGAGACAGACATCGGACCATAGAGGGGAGGGGAGAGGTTAGCTGACCTATTGTTCACTAGCCGGACAGAGACAGACATCGGACCATAGAGGGGAGGAGAGGTTAGCTGACCTAATGTTCACTAGCCGGACAGAGACAGACATCGGACCATAGAGGGGAGGGGAGAGGTTAGCCGACCTAATGTTCACTAGCCGGACAGAGACAGACATCAGACCATAGAGGGAGGGGAGAGGTTAGCCGACCTAATGTTCACTAGCCGGACAGAGACAGACATCAGACCATAGAGGGGAGGGAGAGGTTAGCCGACCTAATGTTCACTAGCCGGACAGAGACAGACATCGGACCATAGAGGGGAGGGGAGGTTAGCCGACCTAATGTTCCCCTAGCCGGACAGAGACAGACATCGGACCATAGAGGGGAGGGGAGAGGTTAGCCGACCTAATGTTCACTAGTCGGACAGAGACAGACATCAGACCATAGGGGAGGGAGAGGTTAGCCGACCTAATGTTCACTAGCCGGACAGAGACAGACATCGGACCATAGGGGGAAGGGGAGAGGTTAGCCGACCTAATGTTCACTAGCCGGACAGAGACAGACCATAGAGGGGAGGGAGAGGTTAGCCGACCTAATGTTCACTAGCCGGACAGAGACAGACATCGGACCATAGGGGGAAGGGGAGAGGTTAGCCGACCTAATGTTCACTAGCCGGACAGAGACAGACATCGGACCATAGGGGAGAGGAGAGGTTAGCCGACCTAATGTTCACCAGCAAGGTCAAATAATAGGCCTGATTAATAGTTTATTTTGATATATATTGACTGTGTCTCAGAGAGAACAGTACATGTATTTATCACAGAGCTCTCAACCAGACAATGGTCAATATGCACGTCCCCAAGACATTATTATTTGTGTCTCAATAACAAACTCCATAATTGGACAGAGACATCTGCCGTAGAGAGAGAGAGAGAGAGACAGAGGGAGAGGGACAGAGAGAGAGACAGAGGGAGAGGGACAGAGAGAGACAGAGACAGAGAGAGACAGAGAGACAGAGAGGGAGAGAGAGAAGAGAGAGAGAGAGAGAGAGGGAGAGGAGGGAGAGAGAGAGAGAGAGAAAGAGAGCGAGAGAGAGAGAGACAGAGAGAGAGAGACAGAGAGAGAGAGAGAGAGAGAGAGAAAGAGAGAGAGAGAAGAGAGAAAGAGAGAGAGAGAAAGAGAGAGAGAGAGAGAGGACAATACATGTATTCATCACTAAGTTAGATGAGCTGTGAGGTGGTGAGAGAGTTGACAGCCCTCACAGAGCCCTCACAGAGCCCTCACCCAGTCAACATCAGTCATTGGTCAATATGCACGTCCCAAGACAATATTATTTGTGTCTCAACAACAGACCGTCTGACTGTGGACAGAGGGGAGTAATCAGAGCCAAGGTCAGACTGTCACAGTGTTGTCATGTGTTGTGCTCATGTTAGGTCAAGGCTATTTTTAACCTCCTGCTAGGATGGATGGGTGACTGCTTGGTCCAGCAGAGCAGTCAGCACTAACCAGGTTTAAAGAAGCATCAGTGAGTTATGTTTACATGAATATTAATAATTTATTTATTTTACCTTTATTTAACCAGGCAAGTCAGTTAAGAACAAATTCTTATTTTCAATGACGGCCTAGGAACAGTGGGTTAACTGGTCTAGGAACAGTGGAGTTAACTGCCTTGTTCAGGGGGCAGAACGACAGATTTGTACCTTGTCAGCTCGGGGATTTGAACTTGCAACCTTCCGGTTACTAGTCCAACACTCTAACCACTAGGCTACCTGCCCCCTCTACACTCTAACCACTAGGCTACCCTGCCCCCTCTACACTCTAACCACTAGGCTACCCTGCCGCCTCTACACTCTAACCACTAGGCTACCCTGCCGCCTCTACACTCTAACCACTAGGCTACCCTGCCGCCTCTACACTATAACCACTAGGCTACCCTGCCACCTCTACACTCTAACCACTAGGCTACCCTGCCACCTCTACACTCTAACCACTAGGCTACCCTGCCACCTCTACACTCTAACCACTAGGCTACCCTGCCACCTCTACACTAACCACTAGGCTACCCTGCCTCCTCTACACTCTAACCACTAGGCTACCCTGCCACCTCTACACTCTAACCACTAGGCTACCCTGCCTCCTCTACACTCTAACCACTAGGCTACCCTGCCACCTCTACACTCTAACCACTAGGCTACCCTGCCACCTCTACACTCTAACCACTAGGCTACCCTGCCACCTCTACACTAACCACTAGGCTACCCTGCCTCCTCTACACTCTAACCACTAGGCTACCTGCCGCCTCTACACTCTAACCACTAGGCTACCCTGCCGCCCCTACACTCTAACCACTAGGCTACCTTTCTCTGCTGATCTTAAACGTGTGTCAGGTCATATTTGAAGTAAGCATACGCTGATTAAAAAACACCTGGTTTTCTGAGCAATGTTTTTGAATTATTAGGACATAAAGTGGCAAGGAAAAGTCTGTGAACCCTTTGGAATTACCTGGATTTCTGCATAAATTGGGTCATAAAATTTGATCTGTTCTTCATCTAGGTCACAACAACAGACAAACACAGTCTGCTGAAACTAATAACACACAAACAATTATACGTTTTCATGTCTTTATTGAACACACCGTGTAAACATTCACAGTGCAGGGTGGGAAAAGTATGTGAACTCTTGGATTTAATAACTGGTTGACCCTCCTTTGGCAGCAATAACCTCAACCAAACGTTTTCTGTTGTTGTGGATCAGACCTGCAAAACGGTCAGGAGGAATTTTGGACCATTCCTCTTTACAAAACTGTTTCAGTTCAGCAATATTCTTGGGATGTCTGGTGTGAACCGCTCTCTTGAGGTCATGCCACAGCATCTCAATCGGGTTGAGGTCCGGAGTCCTACTGGGCCACTCCAGGAGAAGTATTTTCTTCTGTTGAAGCCATTCTGTTTTGGGTCGTTGTCCTGTTGCATCACCCAACTTCTGTTGAGCTTCAATTGGCGGACAGATAGCCTAACATTCTCCTGCAAAATATCTTGATAAACAAGTTGTCCAGGCCCCGAGGCAGCAAAGCAGCCCCAAACCATGATGCTCCCTCCACCAGACTTTACAGTTGGGATGAGGTTTTGATGTTGGTGTCCTGTGCCTTTTTTTCTCCACACATAGTGTTGTGTGTTCCTTCCAAACAACTCAACTGTAGTTTCATCTGTCCACAGAATATTTTACCAGTAGAGCTGTGGAACATCCAGGTGCTCTTTTACAAACTTCAGACGTGCAGCAATGTTTTTTTTAGACAGCAGTGGCTTCTTCCGTGGTGTCCTCCCATGAACACTATTCTTGTTGAGTGTTTTACGTATCGTAGACTCGTCAACAGAGATGTCAGCATGTTCCAGAGATTTCTGTAAATCTTTAGCTGACACTCTAGGATTCTTCTTAACCTCATTGAGCATTCTGCTCCTGTGCTCTTGCAGTCATCTTTGCAGGACGGCCACTCCTAGGGGGAGTAGCAACAGTGCTGAACTTTCTCCATTTATAGACTATTTGTCTTACCGTGGACTGATGAACATCAAGGCTTTTAGAGATACTTTTGTAACCCTTTCCAGCTTTATGCAAGTTGACAATTCTTCATCTTAGGTCTTCTGAGGTCTCTTCTGTTCGAGGCCTGGGCCACATCAGGCAATGCTTCTTGTGAATAGCAAACTAACATTTTGTGAGTGTTTTTTATAGGGCAAGGCAGCTCTAACCAACATCTCCAATTTCATCTCATTGATTGGGCTCCAGGTTAACTGACTCCTGACTCCAGGTTAGCTGACTCCAGGTTAGCTGACTCCAGGTTAGCTGACTCCAGGTTAGCTGACTCCTGACTCCAGGTTAACTGACTCCTGACTCCAGGTTAGCTGACTCCTGACTCCAGGTTAACTGACTCCAGGTTAGCTGACTCCAGGTTAGCTGACTCCAGGTTAGCTGACTCCTGACTCCAGGTTAACTGACTCCTGACTCCAGGTTAACTGACTCCTGACTCCAGGTTAGCTGACTCCAGGTTAGCTGACTCCAGGTTAGCTGACTCCAGGTTAGCTGACTCCAGGTTAGCTGACTCCAGGTTAGCTGACTCCTGACTCCAGGTTAGCTGACTCCAGGTTAGCTGACTCCTGACTCCAGGTTAGCTGACTCCAGGTTAGCTGACTCCAGGTTAGCTGACTCCAGGTTAGCTGACTCCAGGTTAGCTGACTCCAGGTTAGCTGACTCCAGGTTAGCTGACTCCAGGTTAGCTGACTCCAGGTTAGCTGACTCCTGACTCCTGGTTAACTGACTCCTGACTCCAATGATCTTTTGGAGAAGTCATTAGCCTTGTGGGGTTCACATACTTTTTACAACCTACAGTGAATGTTTAAATGTTGTATTCAATATAGACAAGAAGGAGACCGTCCCCAAGGAGAGCCAGCTAGAGGAGGCTGTCCCGCTAGATCACACTCTGTCCCCAAGGAGAGCCAGCTAGAGGAGGCTGTCCCGCTAGATCACACTCTGTCCCCAAGGAGAGCCAGCTAGAGGAGGCTGTCCCGCTAGATCACACTCTGTCCCCAAGGAGAGCCAGCTAGAGGAGGCTGTCCCGCTAGATCACACTCTGTCCCCAAGGAGAGCCAGCTAGAGGAGGCTGTCCCGCTAGATCACACTCTGTCCCCAAGGAGAGCCAGCTAGAGGAGGCTGTCCCGCTAGATCACACTCTGTCCCCAAGGAGAGCCAGCTAGAGGAGGCTGTCCCGCTAGATCACACTCTGTCCCCAAGGAGAGAGAGGAGTTTCTGGACACACAGGCAGGGGAGGGAGGGAGACAGCCTCTCTCTTTCTCCCCGTCCGTCTCTTTCTCTCCGTCCGTCTCTTTCTCTTTCTCCCCGTCCGTCTCTTTCTCCCCGTCCGTCTCTTTCTCCCCGTCCGTCTCTTTCTCCCCGTCCGTCTCTTTCTCCCCGTCCGTCTCGTTCTCCCCGTCCGTCTCGTTCTCCCCGTCCGTCTCGTTCTCCCCGTCCGTCTCGTTCTCCCCGTCCGTCTCGTTCTCCCCGTCCGTCTCTTTCTCCCCGTCCGTCTCTTTCTCCCCGTCCGTCTCTTTCTCCCTGTCGGTCTCCTGCTCACTCTGTCCCTCCCTCGGTCGCCACTCTCCCACTGGACCCAGACAGAGAGCAGACCTCTCCTCCTCTCTGCCACAGTCTGCTCCCCAGCCTTCCTCCTCTCTGTCACAGTCTGCTCCCCAGCCTTCCTCCTCTCTGTCACAGTCTGCTCCCCAGCCTTCCTCCTCTCTGTCACAGTCTGCTCCCCAGCCTTCATCCTCTCTGTCACAGTCTGCTCCCCAGCCTTCATCCTCTCTGTCACAGTCTGCTCCCCAAGCCTTCCTCCTCTCTGTCACAGTCTGCTCCCCAGCCTTCCTCCTCTCTGTCACAGTCTGCTCCCCAGCCTTCCTCCTCTCTGTCACAGTCTGCTCCCCAGCCTTCCTCCTCTCTGTCACAGTCTGCTCCCCAGCCTTCCTCCTCTCTGTCACAGTCTGCTCCCCAGCCTTCCTCCTCTCTGTCACAGTCTGCTCCCCAAGCCTTCCTCCTCTCTGCCACAGTCTGCTCCCCAAGCCTTCCTCCTCTCTGCCACAGTCTGCTTCCCAGCCTTCCTCCTCTCTGCCACAGTCTGCTCCCCAAGCCTTCCTCCTCTCTGTCACAGTCTGCTCCCCAAGCCTTCCTCCTCTCTGCCACAGTCTGCTCCCCAAGCCTTCCTCCTCTCTGCCACAGTCTGCTTCCCAGCCTTCCTCCTCTCTGCCACAGTCTGCTCCCCAAGCCTTCCTCCTCTCTGTCACAGTCTGCTCCCCAAGCCTTCCTCCTCTCTGTCTCAGTCTGCTCCCAGCCTAGCCAAAGTTCATCCCTACAGGCCTGAGGGAATACTTTCACTATCAGAGATTCTCCCTGAACAGCAAAGGACAAACAGTCAGGGATTGAATGGGTCCAAGATTCCCTTCTAACTAAGCCCTTCCTTAATAATACTGTAGTTCTGTGTGTGTTCATTATGTAACAATGCAGCTGCTGAACCACTAACCGCAACACATCTATTTTCCTTCTAGATAGTCATTCCTCCAACAAACACCTTGTGCATCCACAAGACATATATCTCTCTGCTCAAGTGGATTCAATCTAGCCAAGGCCGAGTAGTGCTTAGAGATAAACGCTCACAGCTTATATATCAAATGGTAGGCTACCTGGCTCTCTCCTCTGGCAACAGCCTGATTCATACTGGCACATGACGTGTACACAGAGGCCCATGTGGGTCGCTCTCCAGGCGTGCGACCAGACGTGTACACAGTGGCCCATGTGGGTCGCTCTCCAGGCGTACAACCAGACATGACGTGTACACAGAGGCCCATGTGGGTCGCTCTCCAGGCGTGCGACCAGACATGACGTGTACACAGTGGCCCATGTGGGTCGCTCTCCAGGCGTATGACCAGACATGACGTGTACACAGAGGCCCATGTGGGTCGCTCTCCAGGCGTGCGACCAGACGTGTACACAGTGGCCCATGTGGGTCGCTCTCCAGGCGTACAACCAGACATGACGTGTACACAGAGGCCCATGTGGGTCGCTCTCCAGGCGTGCGACCAGACATGACGTGTACACAGTGGCCCATGTGGGTCGCTCTCCAGGCGTGCGACCAGACGTGTACACAGAGGCCCATGTGGGACGCTCTCCAGGCGTACGACCAGACATGACGTGTACACAGAGGCCCATGTGGGTCGCTCTCCAGGCGTGCGACCAGACGTGTACACAGTGGCCCATGTGAGTCGCTCTCCAGGCGTGCGACCAGACATGACGTGTACACAGTGGCCCATGTGGGTCGCTCTCCAGGCGTACAACCAGACGTGTACACAGAGGCCCATGTGGGTCGCTCTCCAGGCGTACGACCAGACATGACGTGTACACAGTGGCCCATGTGGGTCGCTCTCCAGGCGTACAACCAGACGTGTACACAGAGGCCCATGTGGGTCGCTCTCCAGGCGTACGACCAGACGTGAACACAGAGGCCCATGTGGGTCGCTCTCCAGGCGTACGACCAGACATGACGTGTACACAGAGGCCCATGTGGGTCGCTCTCCAGGCGTACGACCAGACATGACGTGAACACAGAGGCCCATGTGGGTCGCTCTCCAGGCATACGACCAGACGTGTACACAGAGGCCCATGTGGGTCGTTCTCCGGCGTACGACCAGGTCGCTCTACATCATCATATGCAGCTTGAGTATTTTTTTAACGTTCAATAATATATAATTTTTTTCCACTCGCGTAGCATCAATTAAGCATCGGCACAATATAACAGAACCACGGTAGTCACTCCGTCACATTTAAGACCCGAGAAAACTGAATTTAAGACATTTTGAGACTAAGGACCCACGGACACCAGCGTGAGAGTCTCATCTTTCCATAGAGTTCGTAGACCAAAACAACTGGGACGCTACCAAATGTTTTCATGAGAAAAATCTCATTTTCTGGATGTCTCGTGTCTGACAAACACCGCTGTAGCTCGGCCGCCTCCCACCTCAGAGGCGGAGGGCCGTCATTGGTGGATGCTGTGGATTGAGAGACAGCCCATACAACAACAACAACACACAGACAGATTGTTGTATTATGCTAATTAGATGTCCCCAGGGGGGCGTAGACATCGACTATACGGGGGTTAAAATTAATAACCTATAGGATTAAAAATACCAGAGTTTGGCGCAGGTACAGCCGACTAGCGCTAGCTAACAACACAAAATGGATACACGAGAGTCAAAGTATTGAGATAAAATCTTACTGAATAATATTGTGATATCTAACTATAGATCCCCCCCCCCCTCCATCACTTTGTAACTTGGCCAGTTAGTGACAACCAGGGTGAACTAGTGCAGCTTGACCAGTTAGTGACAACCAGGGTGAACTAGTGTAACTTGGCCAGTTAGTGACAACCAGGGTGAACTAGTGCAGCTTGGCCAGTTAGTGACAACCAGGGTGAACTAGTGCAGCTTGGCCAGTTAGTGACAACCAGGGTGAACTAGTGCAGCTTGACCAGTTAGTGACAACCAGGGTGAACTAGTGTAACTTGGCCAGTTAGTGACAACCAGGGTGAACTAGTGCAGCTTGACCAGTTAGTGACAACCAGGGTGAACTAGTGTAACTTGGCCAGTTAGTGACAACCAGGGTGAACTAGTGCAGCTTGACCAGTTAGTGACAACCAGGGTGAACTAGTGTAGTGTGGCCAGAAACGAGAGTGTTCCATTCATTTTCACCTGATCTTGTGTCTGTAACGTCCATTCACAAACAGGAAGACTTTATGTACAGGAAACACTTAACTTAGATCCTATAATAGCCACTCACTCACCTGCACAAGCATTAAGGAACAGCCAGTCCGTTTTCCTCATCCTGTTCTTGATCTGTTTGGTCTTCTTGAAATCAATGTTCTCCGGATGACGATGCTGCTCCTCTCCGCTGCCCATCGCGCCGGCCGCCAGCTCAATCCTCTGGAAGTCCATCTTTACCTCCGCCTCCTTCTTAGAGGTGGGTGGAGAAGTCATCCTCTGTCCCAGTCCCTGTCTCTGTCCCCCGCTCAGCCCTCTACTGCAGCTCCCCCCACTCCCTCTCCACCTGGCCCAGTCTCTGTCCTGTTCATTGATGATTGAGGATGTGGAGGAGGAAGACTCCTCGGACTGCCCAGCCAGCTCTATAGGAATAGCCTCCCGGTTGTTAGGTTGAGGCTGGGGGTGGTCGCAGACAATGCACTTCCGGGTCTTGGGATAGTTCTGGTAAGTACAGGCCGTGCAAGTCCAGTGCTGCCCACTGCTACTGCCGCCACCACCACCACCACCACCACCACCTCGGGTGTTGAGTCTGTTGAGTCTGTTCCGGTCGTTGTACTCCTCTGTACAAGGGTCCATGGGGGGAGGAGGGGCTGGGCGGTGGCCCACATTGGAGCCTGATGTCTGGGGGGCCTCTGTGGGGCTGCATGGGGTCCTCTGATGGCGCTGACACAGACACTGGGTACAGCGGATGGCACGGGGCCAGTTCAAGTAGGTGCACATCTGACAGGACCATTTGGAGCTATTCTCAGTCATGCTAGGGGGCTTGACACGGGGCCTGGCACTGGAGTCTGGGTAGATGAGGAGGCTACCACAGCTTCCCTCGGGGCTTGGAGGGTCCTGCCAGCCACAACTAGGCTCTGTACTAAGACTGCTGGGGCTGCTATTGTAGGTCTCCTTTGTGATTATGGGGCTGCTGGGACACTGTGCACGACACATGGTGCACTTAACAGCGGACGGCCAGTTCTCATAGGTGCAGTAGTCGCAGGCCCACTTCACTCCCACCTCGGTCATCACGGATGAGGTAGAAAGAAAACGGTTCTGTTCCCGTTACCAAGGGGATCAGTATGGCACTGTCTGCGAACACAGAAATGCACAGAAATGTAAGGGATACATTTACATTTGCATTTAAGTCATTTAGCAGACGCTCTTATCCAGAGCGACTTACAAATTGGTGCGTTCACCTTATGACATCCATATGTCATAAGATACTTTAGCAAAAAATAGTTTGCATACCATAAAAAATATATATAAAATAGGTCGATATATAACAAATATGGATAGGGTAAACCTTTTTAGCTGAACAGACAATAACATAATAATAATAATAATAAGTGTTTGGAAAGACGACACATTTATCTGCATTTCATTCCGGTTTTTTTTTTTTTTAAAGCTTACCGAGAACAATTTCATGTTCCGTACTCTCCCAACTCAGGACATACTGTCTCGCTAGTAGCTAAGGGGCCCACCACAGACTTCAGTACCTGGACTAAACACTGTAGCTTTGCCAAGCAACTCAACCCCCTCCCAGCACCACCACCATTAACGTCAGCTAGCGCGAAATGCTAACTAGTTCGCTTTTTGTTACGGAGACACCACCTGTCGGGGTTTGAAACACGGACAGCCATGTTGTTGTTGTTTTACCGTCTGTGACGGGGGTGAAATATTGAAATAAACACCCCCCCCCCCCCCCTCAACGTCCCCCGATTTTTAAAAGGATATTGTTCGATGTTAACTACGCTAGCTAGTTAGCGGACGGTTAGCTTGCTAGCTAGCTTTGCCAATCTATTAACATTAGCTAACGTTAGCTACTAGCTAGCTAATCCTATTATACTCAATAATGAACAACATTGTCTTTTGTCGTCGATCAATTGATCGTTGTCATTAGCTACTAAAACTATAGTTACCTAGTTACCTAGCTACCTAACTCATTGATGAATCGTATCTTTCCCTGTGTACTTTTCCTCCTCCTTGGTCCAGACAACATAACAAACCTGAATCGTTCAGTCCTGCCTTTCTAAGTCCGTTCTTCCAGTGGAATTTCTTTACTCTCCTTTTTCTCTCTCACATGTTTATCTTTGCCGACTGTAAACTATACGGGAGAAAATAAATAAAAAGGGGACTATGTTATAGTGTAAAGCTCCCTTCCGTTTCGCTCTTTATATCATGTTGTGAATCCGGACTCCATGGTTAGTGGGGATGAATCGTTCGCGAACAACAACGATCGGTTCTTTTTTTGGTTGTGAACGGATCCTTTTTTGATGAACGACGGGAACCGAATTGCATTTGTGAAAGGTCGGTTCATTTGACTCTCATTTTGCTTACTGTTACGATTTAACTGCAGATAAATTATACAAAAAAAAGTATCTGAAGATAGTAACTATTCACCACAAGAACAATCGTTTGTGAGGCTACTCATTCTATTCCACACCACACGCATTTTTTTGCAGTGCTTTTTAATCTGTTTCTCCATTTATTTTGCAGGGCATCTACATCATTTGGTCAGGTGAAATGTATTTGAAGTCATATGTCAGGATCTGACATGGCGTCAGGCAACTTTTGGGGCTTTACATGGGAGATTTGTACTTTTTTTTTAAAGGTTTTAGGTAGCTTCATTTTTAAGCACTATACCTACTGAACGAAGTGCCGTTTATGAGCTAAATGAACGGTTATTTTAGCTGAACGTAGCCAAATGAACCTCATCTTGGAAAAGACCCTAGGTAATATCACAATTGCAATTACTTTGGAGAGTCTCAATAGCATTCTCCTCTCTCTCCTCGCCTCCTTCTCAAAACTCATTGGAGGACAAGGTCAGAGGGGCGGGACCTCTGGTTTTGTCATCCAATGGGTTTCGAGAAGGGGGTGAGAAGTGAAGGTCCCGTGTGCAGTTGGTAGAGCATGGCGCTTGAAACCTCAGGGTTGTGGGTTCAATTCCCACGGGGCCCAGTACGATTTTTATTTTTTTAAATAATTCAAATGTATCCACTCACTACTGTAAGTCGCTCTGGAAAAGAGCGTCTGCTAACTGACATAAATGTAGAAGAGAGAGGACGCGAGGATCAAGCAATTGATGTACTCCCCTTGCGTCATTTCTCCTCGCCTCCCCAAAAACCATTGGATGAGAAGCTCAGAGGTCTCTCCTCTCGGAATGCCGAGCCATAAGAAAAATCGCCTGTTTTTATTGGCTGCGACGAAGATAGAGGGGAAAGACGTTTTAATCTGACGGAAGGAGTAGTACCACTGATTCTTTGGTAGTACATAGATATTTTGAGGATGTTTTTCACCTTTCCCCCAGTCCCCATTCTGCGTTAAAGTGTTTGTTTTCACCCCATCCAGTAGGTGGCGGCAATACACCTTTTTTTGGTTGTAGTCAGGCAGAGATGAAGAAGAAGATTGAGGGGGGGGGAATGCAAAGATCATATAAAATAGTTAAGTGACCGCTGTATACATATCTATCTATCATATATATCTATCTATACACCAAGTCACTTGGCTCTGTCATAACCTCACATGGTCTCTCCTATCATTGCTATGCAGACGACACACAATTAATCTTCTCCTTTCCCCCTTCTGATGACCAGGTGGCGAATCGCATCTCTGCATGTCTGGCAGACATATCAGTGTGGATGACGGATCACCACCTCAAGCTGAACCTCGGCAAGACGGAGCTGCTCTTCCTCCCGGGGAAGGACTGCCCGTTCCATGATCTCGCCATCACGGTTGACAACTCCATTGTGTCCTCCTCCCAGAGCGCTAAGAACCTTGGCGTGATCCTGGACAACACCCTGTTGTTCTCAACTAACATCAAGGCGGTGGCCCGTTCTTGTAGGTTCATGCTCTACAACATCCGCAGAGTACGACCCTGCCTCACACAGGAAGCGGCGCAGGTCCTAATCCAGGCACTTGTCATCTCCCGTCTGGATTACTGCAACTCGCTGTTGGCTGGGCTCCCTGCCTGTGCCATTAAACCCCTACAACCCATCCAGAACGCCGCAGCCCGTCTGGTGTTCAACCTTCCCAAGTTCTCTCACGTCACGACCGCTCCTCCGCTCTCTCCACTGGCTTCCAGTTGAAGCTCGCATCCGCTACAAGACCATGGTGCTTGCCTACGGAGCTGTGAGGGAACGGCACCTCAGTACCTCCAGGCTCTGATCAGGCCCTACACCCAAACAAGGGCACTGCGTTCATCCACCTCTGGCCTGCTCGCCTCCCTACCACTGAGGAAGTACAGTTCCCGCGCAGCCCAGTCAAAACTGTTCGCTGCTCTGGCCCCCCAATGGTGGAACAAACTCCCTCACGACGCCAGGACAGCGGAGTCAATCACCACCTTCCGGAGACACCTGAAACCCCACCTCTTTCAGGAATACCTAGGATAGGATAAAGTAATCCTTCTCACCCCCCCCTTAAAAGATTTAGATGCACTATTGTAAAGTGGCTGTTCCACTGGATGTCTTAAGGTGAAAGCACCAATTTGTAAGTCGCTCTGGATAAGAGCGTCTGCTAAATGACTTAAATGTAAATGTAAATGCTCTAACGATGGAAATACATGTCCTCAAAGAAGGAAGGAAGGAAGGCAGGCAGGAGGCGAGATCAGGTGGGACGATTCTAGCCAATGAGAGGGCAGATACACAAAGGTGTGTAAAGTAATTAAGTAAAACTACTTTAAAGTAGTACTTAAGTATTTTAGGGTGTATCTGTAATTTACTTTACTATTTATATTTTTTTACAACTTTTACTTTCACTCCACTACATTCCTAAAGAAAATAATGTACTTTTTACTCCATACATTTTCCCTGACACTTAAAAAGTACTTGTTACATTTCAAATGCTCAGGCAGGACAGCAATATGGTCCAATTCACACACCTATCAATTTAACATTGTCATCCCTACTGCCTCTGATCTGGCAGACTCACTAAATACAAAACACTGCGTTAGTAAATTATGTTGGAATGCCTGTCTGTCTAGTTTTCTTAATATCAGGAATTTGATGTGTAGCATTTACATTATCTTTGTACTTTTACTCCAATATAGAGTACTTTTACTCCAATATAGAGTACTTTTACTCCAATCTAGAGTACTTTTACTCCAATCTAGAGTACTTTTACTCCAATATAGAGTACCTTTACTCCAATATGGAGTACTTTTACTCCAATATAGAGTACCTTTACTCCAATATGGAGTACTTTTACTCCAATCTAGAGTACTTTTACTCCAATATAGAGTATTTTTACTCCAATATAGAGTACTTTTACTCCAATATAGAGTACTTTTACTCCAATATAGAGTATTTTTACTCCAATATAGAGTACTTTTACTCCAATATAGAGTACTTTTACTCCAATATAGAGTACTTTTACTCCAATATAGAGTACTTTTACTCCAATATAGAGTACTTTTACTCCAATATAGAGTACTTTTTTCCACCGCTGTACTTAAGTACATTTAAAACCAGATACTTTATTTTTTATTTTTACTCAAGTAGTATTTTACTGGGTGACTTTCACTTTTTAATTGAGTCATTTTCTTTTTATTAAGGTATCTATAGTATGACAGCTGGGTACTTTTAACACCACTGGGTATATATGGAGTACTTTTAACACCACTGGGTATATATGGAGTACTTTTAACACCACTGGGTATATATGGAGTACTTTTAACACCACTGGGTATATATGGAGTACTTTTAACACCACTGGGTATATATGGAGTACTTTTAACACCACTGGGTATATATGGAGTACTTTTAACACCACTGGGTATATATGGAGTACTTTTAACACCACTGGGTATATATGGAGTACTTTTAACACCACTGGGTACATATGGAGTACTTTTAACACCACTGGGTATATATGGAGTACTTTTAACACCACTGGGTACATGTGGAGTACTTTTAACACCACTGGGTATATATGGAGTACTTTTAACACCACTGGGTACATGTGGAGTACTTTTAACACCACTGGGTATATATGGAGTACTTTTAACACCACTGGGTATATGTGGAGTACTTTTAACACCACTGGGTATATATGGAGTACTTTTAACACCACTGGGTATATATGGAGTACTTTTAACACCACTGGGTATATATGGAGTACTTTTAACACCACTGGGTATATATGGAGTACTTTTAACACCACTGGGTACATATGGAGTACTTTTAACACCACTGGGTATATATGGAGTACTTTTAACACCACTGGGTATATATGGGTACTTTTAACACCACTGGGTACATATGGAGTACTTTTAACACCACTGGGTATATATGGAGTACTTTTAACACCACTGGGTACATATGGAGTACTTTTAACACCACTGGGTATATATGGAGTACTTTTAACACCACTGGGTACATATGGAGTACTTTTAACACCACTGGGTATATATGGAGTACTTTTAACACCACTGGGTACATATGGAGTACTTTTAACACCACTGGGTATATATGGAGTACTTTTAACACCACTGGGTACATATGGAGTACTTTTAACACCACTGGGTACATTTAACACCACTGGGTACATACTTTTTTAACACCACTGGGTATTTAACACCACTGGAGTATATTTTTTAACACCACTGGGTATATATGGAGTACTTTTAACACCACTGGGTACATATAGAGTACTTTTAACACCACTGGGTATATATGGAGTACTTTTAACACCACTGGGTATATGTGGAGTACTTTTAACACCACTGGGTACATATAGAGTACTTTTAACACCACTGGGTACATGTGGAGTACTTTTAACACCACTGGGTATATATGGAGTACTTTTAACACCACTGGGTACATATAGAGTACTTTTAACACCACTGGGTATATATGGAGTACTTTTAACACCACTGGGTATATATGGAGTACTTTTAACACCACTGGGTATATATGGAGTACTTTTAACACCACTGGGTATATATGGAGTACTTTTAACACCACTGGGTATATATGGAGTACTTTTAACACCACTGGGTATATATGGAGTACTTTTAACACCACTGGGTATATATGGAGTACTTTTAACACCACTGGGTATATATGAGTACTTTTAACACCACTGGGTATATATGGAGTACTTTTAACACCACTGGGTATATATGGAGTACTTTTAACACCACTGGGTATATATGGAGTACTTTTAACACCACTGGGTATATATGGAGTACTTTTAACACCACTGGGTATATATGAGTACTTTTAACACCACTGGGTATATATGAGTACTTTTAACACCACTGGGTATATATGGAGTACTTTAACACCACTGGGTATTTAGTACTTTTAACACACTGGGTACATATGGAGTACTTTTAACACCACTGGGTATATATGGAGTACTTTTAACACCACTGGGTACATGTGGAGTACTTTTAACACCACTGGGTATATATGGAGTACTTTTAACACCACTGGGTATATATGGAGTACTTTTAACACCACTGGGTATATGGAGTACTTTTAACACCACTGGGTATATATGGAGTACTTTTAACACCACTGGGTATATCTGGAGTACTTTTAACACCACTGGGTATATATGGAGTACTTTTAACACCACTGGGTACATATGGAGTACTTTTAACACCACTGGGTATATATGGAGTACTTTTAACACCACTGGGTACATATGGAGTACTTTTAACACCACTGGGTATATATGGAGTACTTTTAACACCACTGGGTACATATGGAGTACTTTTAACACCACTGGGTATATATGGAGTACTTTTAACACCACTGGGTACATATGGAGCTTTTAACACCACTGGGTATATATAGGAGTACTTTTAACACCACTGGGTACATATGGAGTACTTTTAACACCACTGGGTATATATGGAGTACTTTTAACACCACTGGGTACATATGGAGTACTTTTAACACCACTGGGTATATATGAGTACTTTTAACACCACTGGGTATATATGGAGTACTTTTAACACCACTGGGTATATATGGAGTACTTTTAACACCACTGGGTACATGTGGAACTTTTAACACCACTGGGTATATTGGAGTTTTTAACACCACTGGGTACATGTGGAGTACTTTTAACACCACTGGGTATATATGGAGTACTTTTAACACCACTGGGTATATATGGAGTACTTTTAACACCACTGGGTATATATGGAGTACTTTTAACACCACTGGGTATATATGGAGTACTTTAACACCACTGGGTATATATGAGTACTTTTAACACCACTGGGTATATATGGAGTACTTTTAACACCACTGGGTATATATGGAGTACTTTTTTAACACCACTGGGTACATATGGAGTACTTTTAACACCACTGGGTATATATGGAGTACTTTTAACACCACTGGGTATATATGAGTACTTTTAACACCACTGGGTATATATGGAGTACTTTTAACACCACTGGGTACATGTGGAGTACTTTTAACACCACTGGGTATATATGGAGTACTTTTAACACCACTGGGTACATGTGGAGTACTTTTAACACCACTGGGTATATATGGAGTACTTTTAACACCACTGGGTATATATGGAGTACTTTAACACCACTGGGTATATATGGAGTACTTTTAACACCACTGGGTACATATGGAGTACTTTTAACACCACTGGGTATATGGAGTACTTTTAACACCACTGGGTACATGTGGAGTACTTTTAACACCACTGGGTACATATGGAGTACTTTTAACACCACTGGGTATATATGGAGTACTTTTAACACCACTGGGTACATATGGAGTACTTTTAACACCACTGGGTATATATGGAGTACTTTTAACACCACTGGGTACATGTGGAGTACTTTTAACACCACTGGGTATATGTGGAGTACTTTTAACACCACTGGGTATATATGGTGTACTTTTAACACCACTGGGTATATATGGAGTACTTTTAACACCACTGGGTACATATGGAGTACTTTTAACACCACTGGGTATATATGGAGTACTTTTAACACCACTGGGTACATGTGGGGTATATATAAATACTTTTAACACCACTGGGTATATATGGGTACTTTTAACACCACTGGGTATATATGGAGTACTTTTAACACCACTGGGTATATATGGAGTACTTTTAACACCACTGGGTATATATGGACACTTTTAACACCACTGGGTATATATGGAGTACTTTTAACACCACTGGGTATATATGGAGTACTTTTAACACCACTGGGTATATATGGAGTACTTTTAACACCACTGGGTATATATGGAGTACTTTTAACACCACTGGGTATATATGGAGTTTTAACACCACTTTTAACACACCACTGGGTATATGGAGTACTTTTAACACCACTGGGTATATATGGAGTACTTTTAACACCACTGGGTATATATGGAGTACTTTTAACACCACTGGGTATATATGGAGTACTTTTAACACCACTGGGTATATATGGAGTACTTTAACACCACTGGGTATATATGGAGTACTTTTAACACCACTGGGTATATATGGAGTACTTTTAACACCACTGGGTATATATGGAGTACTTTTAACACCACTGGGTATATATGGAGTACTTTTAACACCACTGGGTATATATGGAGTACTTTTTAACACCACTGGGTATATATGGAGTACTTTTAACACCACTGGGTATATATGGAGTACTTTTTAACACCACTGGGTATATATGGAGTACTTTTAACACCACTGGGTATATATGGAGTACTTTTAACACCACTGGGTATATATGGAGTACTTTTTTAACACCACTGGGTATATATGGAGTACTTTTAACACCACTGGGTACATATGGAGTACTTTTAACACCACTGGGTATATATGGAGTACTTTTAACACCACTGGGTACATATGGAGTACTTTTAACACCACTGGGTATATATGGAGTACTTTTAACACCACTGGGTACATATGGGTACATACTTTTAACACCACTGGGTATATATGGAGTACTTTTAACACCACTGGGTACATGTGGAGTACTTTTACCACTGGGTATATATGGAGTACTTTTAACACCACTGGGTATATATGGAGTACTTTTAACACCACTGGGTATATATGGAGTACTTTTAACACCACTGGGTATATATGGAGTACTTTTAACACCACTGGGTATATATGGAGTACTTTTAACACCACTGGGTATATATGGAGTACTTTTAACACCACTGGGTATATATGGAGTACTTTTAACACCACTGGGTATATATGGAGTACTTTTAACACCACTGGGTACTTTTAACACCACTGGGTATATATGGAGTACTTTTAACACCACTGGGTATATATGGAGTACTTTTAACACCACTGGGTATATATGGGGTACTTTTAACACCACTGGGTATATATGGAGTACTTTTTAACACCACTGGGTATATATGGAGTACTTTTAACACCACTGGGTATATATGGAGTACTTTTAACACCACTGGGTATATATGGAGTACTTTTAACACCACTGGGTATATTTTATGGATATATGGACTTTTAACACCACTGGGTATATATGGAGTACTTTTAACACCACTGGGTATATATGGAGTACTTTTAACACCACTGGGTACATGTGGAGTAATTTTAACACCACTGGGTATATATGGAGTACTTTTAACACCACTGGGTATATATGGAGTACTTTTAACACCACTGGGTACATGTGGAGTACTTTTAACACCACTGGGTATATATGGAGTACTTTTAACACCACTGGGTACATGTGGAGTACTTTTAACACCACTGGGTATATATGGAGTACTTTTAACACCACTGGGTACATGTGGAGTACTTTTAACACCACTGGGTATATATGGAGTACTTTTAACACCACTGGGTATATATGGAGTACTTTTAACACCACTGGGTATATATGGAGTACTTTTAACACCACTGGGTATATATGGAGTACTTTTAACACCACTGGGTACATGTGGAGTACTTTTAACACCACTGGGTATATATGGAGTACTTTTAACACCACTGGGTACATGTGGAGTACTTTTAACACCACTGGGTATATATGGAGTACTTTTAACACCACTGGGTACATGTGGAGTACTTTTAACACCACTGGGTACATATGGAGTACTTTTAACACTGGGTATACTGGGTACATGTGGAGTACTTTTAACACCACTGGGTATATGTGGAGTAACTTTTAACACCACTGGGTACATGTGGAGTACTTTTAACACCACTGGGTATATATGGAGTACTTTTAACACCACTGGGTACATGTGGAGTACTTTTAACACCACTGGGTATATATGGAGTCATACTTTTAACACCACTGGGTATATGGAGTACTTTTAACACCACTGGGTATATATGGAGTACTTTTAACACCACTGGGTATATATGGAGTACTTTTAACACCACTGGGTACATGGAGTACTTTTAACACCACTGGGTATATATGGAGTACTTTTAACACCACTGGGTACATGTGGAGTACTTTTAACACCACTGGGTATATATGGAGTACTTTTAACACCACTGGGTACATGTGGAGTACTTTTAACACCACTGGGTATATATGGAGTACTTTTAACACCACTGGGTACATGTGGAGTACTTTTAACACCACTGGGTACATGTGGAGTACTTTTAACACCACTGGGTACATGTGGAGTACTTTTAACACCACTGGGTACATGTGGAGTACTTTTAACACCACTGGGTATATATGGAGTACTTTTAACACCACTGGGTACATGTGTGAACGACAGTAATACACTAAGGCCTTTTATCAATTAGATCTGCTCACCTCCTGCTGGATACACATCGAGTATCCTCCATGAAAGGTGGCTACCGAGAAGGGGAGGAACATTTTACCATTTGCCTACGAATTTACACACTCCTCGACCACTCAAACACTCACAGAGGAGAGAGGACGGAGGACGGTCTTTTGCCCAAACTAGATAACCCCTAAATCATTTTTCTCAAAGTTGCCATAATGTCACGTGCAACCTAAACATGATAAAACTTTAATTAGATCGTATAATCCTCATGTAATTCGACACTCTCTTCTAGACCTCCGTATAAAAAAGGGTCTCAACTGGCAACGGGCAGACAAATCTCCTCGCTACGTCACTTCCTCTCTGGGAAAATGTCCATATTCTTGCAAGTTAAAGTTTTTCTAAAAGAACCACTGTGACACTTCAAAATGCTCTGGCTGTTTAGCTAAAAGAACCACTGTGGCACTTCAAAATGCTCAGCTGTTTAGCTAAAAGAACCACTGTGACACTTCAAAATGCTCAGCTGTTTAGCTAAAAGAACCACTGTGACACTTCAAAATGCTCAGCTGTTTAGCTAAAAGAACCACTGTGGCACTTCAAAATGCTCAGCTGTTTAGCTAAAAGAACCACTGTGACACTTCAAAATGCTCAGCTGTTTAGCTAAATATATATATAATATATATAAACAGTACCTGTCAAAAGTTTGGACACACCTATTCATTCAAAGGTTTTTCTTTTTTTAAATATATTTTCTACATTGTAGAATAATAGTGAAGACATCAAAACTATGAAATAACACATATGGAATCATGTAGTAACCAAAAAAAGTGTTAATCAAATCAAAATATATTTTATATTTGAGATTCTTCAAAGTAGCCACCCCTTTGTCTTGATGACAGCTTTGCACACTCTTGACATTCTCTCAACTAGCTTCAGGAGGTGATCACCTGGAATGCATTTCAATTAACAGGTGTGCCTTGTTAAACGTTCATTTGTGGACTTTCTTTCCTTCTTAATGCGTTTGAGCCAATCAGTTGTGTTGTGACAAGGTAGGGGTGGTATACAGAAGATATCCCTATTTGGTAAAAGACCAAGTCCATATTATGGCAAGAACAACTCAAATAAGCAAAGAGAAATGACAGTCCATCATTACTTTAAGACATGAAGGTCAGTCAATTAGGAAAATTTCAAGAACTTTGAAAGTTTCTTCAAGTGTACTCACAAAAACAATCAAGCGCCATGATGAAACTGTCTCTCACGAAGACCGCCACAGGAAAGGAACACCCAGAGTTACCTCGGCTGTGGAGGATAAGTTCATTAGAGTTACCAGCCTCAGAAATTGTGGTCCAAATAAATGCTTCACAGAGTTCAAGTAACAGACATCTCAACAACTGTTCGGAGGAGACTGTGTGAATCAGGCCTTCATGGTCTAATTGCTGCAAAGAAACCACTACTATATAGGAGACCAATAAGAAGAAGAGACTTGCTTGGGCCAAGAAACACGAGCGATGAACATTAGACCGGTGGAAATCTGTCTTTTCGTTTGATGAGTCCAAATGTGAGATTTTTGTTCCAACCGCCGTGTCTTTGTGAGACACAGAGTAGGTGACCGGATGATCTCTGCATGCGTGGTTCCCACCGTGAAGCATGGAGGAGGAGGTGTGATGTCTTTGAGAGACACAGAGTAGGTGACCGGATGATCTCTGCATGCGTGGTTCCCACCGTGAAGCATGGAGGAGGAGGTGTGATGTCTTTGTGAGACACAGAGTAGGTGACCGGATGATCTCTGCATGCGTGGTTCCCACCGTGAACCATGGAGGAGGAGGTGTGATGGTGTGGGAGTGCTATGCTGGTGGCACTGTCTGTGATTTATTTGGAATTCAAGGCACACTTAACCAGCATGGCTACTACAGCATTCTGCAGCGATACGCCATCCCATCTGGTTTGCATTGTTTTGCATGTTATTTTGGCATTAATACGTGTCACATTTACAAACAATGTAAAATATATATATATATATATATATATATATATATGCATCATTACGTTAATAAAGCCACATATGAACATGGTCTCTCGTTTGCTTTCTTGAGTAAGGCAGCTCCAAAATGCAGATGTTTCAGCCAAGCTCAGTGCTTTCTGTGGTGGTGGGGCAGCTCCAAAATGCAGATGTTTCAGCCAAGCTCAGTGCTTTCTGTGGTGGTGGGGCAGCTCCAAAATGCAGATGTTTCAGCCAAGCTCAGTGCTTTCTGTGGTGGTGGGGCAGCGGGGGGAAAATACAGAGCAAAGGGGTTGGTAATGTTCTCTAGTTGCGCCGTGATTGGCTCAGTGTTCTGTCACTCATGGGGACACTACGTCACCGTCAAATCTACAGGGAGAGCTCAAAAATTCAAGCCCCTTTGATGCTGCTGAGTTACATTAGTAGTGCCCATCCAAGAAGGCTCAAGGTCATTGGCCACAGGTAAAATGACGTCAAATCACGTTATATCTACAGTAGCTTTGATTGGACTGATCATGTAAACATCATAATTTCAAAATCTTAGCTAGCAGCCATCATCATGAATCAAGTCAACTATATGCTGGCACATCCTTTTCAATCTTTGTCATATGAAGAGAAATTATAGATAAAACCTAATCGGTGCTCATCGGACATTGGACATAAATATTACACAACAAGTTGGAAATCGCAAATTCAACATTGAGTGGTTTGGAAGGAATTTGTGGCTAACTGCAAGCATTACAAAGCAATCACTAGCCTGCTATTCAGTGGAGAGGGTGTGTGGTCTAAGTCTGGGTTTAAGAGTCTCTTTTCCAATCTTAAAAGGATAAACATTCACGTGCAACACCCATGGGCCAGAAAAGGTTGACTACATTGGCCACGCTGTCAATCCAGTTTGACTTCTGACGCATTCAAAACAATTGGAAACTCGGAACTGGGAAATCTCAGACTTTAGTGAGTTCAAGACAACTGGGAACTCTCAGACTTTAGTGAGTTCAAGACAACTCTCTCAGACTTTAGTGAGTTCAAGACAACTGGGAACTCTCAGACTTTAGTGAGTTCAAGACAACTGGGAACTCTCAGACCTTAGTGAGTTCAAGACAACTGGGAACTCTCAGACTTTAGTGAGTTCAAGACAACTGGGAACTCAGACTTTAGTGAGTTCAAGACAACTGGGAACTCTCAGACTTTAGTGAGTTCAAGACAACTGGGAACTCTCAGACTTTAGTGAGTTCAAGACAACTGGGAACTCTCAGACTTTAGTGAGTTCAAGACAACTGGGAACTCTCAGACTTTAGTGAGTTCAAGACAACTGGGAACTCTCAGACTTTAGTGAGTTCAAGACAACTGGGAACTCTCCCGCTCCCACTGTGAAAATACATTTTGAACGGTCATTCAAATCGGAATTCCAAGTCGAGAACTCAAGCCTCCTTCTAGAACTCCGACCTGAAGATCACTGACATTATAATTCCAAGTCGAGAACTCAAGCCTCCTTCTAGAACTCCGACCTGAAGATCACTGACATTATAATTCCAAGTCGAGAACTCAAGCCTCCTTCTAGAACTCCGACCTGAAGATCACTGACATTATAATTCCAAGTCGAGAACTCAAGCCTCCTTCTAGAACTCCGACCTGAAGATCACTGACATTATAATTCCAAGTCGAGAACTCAAGCCTCCTTCTAGAACTCCGACCTGAAGATCACTGACATTATAATTCCAAGTCGAGAACTCAAGCCTCCTTCTAGAACTCCGACCTGAAGATCACTGATGTCATAATAGAGTTCCCAGTTGTCTTGAAAGCACTATAAATCCAGAGAATGCCAGACTTTGATGACAAGGTCCGATGGCAAAAAGAAGGGCCGCCGCGACCACCTTCCTGTAAAAGTGAACACAGCACAACAATTGGAGGATTGGAGGAATGAGGGAGAGAGTGAAGAGAAGATAGGAGAGGAGGAGCGAGGGAGAGAGTGAAGAGAGGAGATGAGGAACAAGAGATTAGAGGAGAGGAGGAACGAGGGGTGAGAGGAGAGGAGGAACGAGGGGTGAGAGGAGAGAGGAGAGGAGGAGCGAGGGAGAGAGTGAAGAGAGGAGATGAGGAACAAGAGATGAGAGGAGAGGAGGAACGAGGGGTGAGAGGAGAGGAGGAACGAGGGGTGAGAGGAGAGAGGAGAGGAGGAGCGAGGGAGAGAGAGAGTGAAGAGAGGAGATGAGGAACAAGAGATGAGAGGAGAGGAGGAACGAGGGGTGAGAGGAGAGGAGGAACGAGGGGTGAGAGGAGAGAGGAGAGGAGGAGCGAGGGAGAGAGTGAAGAGAGGAGATGAGGAACAAGAGATGAGAGGAGAGGAGGAACGAGGGGTGAGAGGAGAGGAGGAAGGAGGGGTGAGAGGAGAGAGGAGAGGAGGAGCGAGGGAGAGAGTGAAGAGAGGAGATGAGGAACAAGAGATGAGAGGAGAGGAGGAACGAAGGGTGAGAGGAGAGGAGGAACGAGGGGTGAGAGGAGAGAGGAGAGGAGGAGCGAGGGAGAGTGTGAAGAGAGGAGATGAGGAACAAGAGATGAGAGGAGAGGAGGAACGAGGGGTGAGAGGAGAGGAGGAACGAGGGGTGAGAGGAGAGGAGGAATGAGGGAGAGTGTGAAGAGAGGAGAGGAGGAACGAGAGATGAGAGGAGAGGAGGAACGAGGGATGAGAGTGAAGAGAGGAGAGGTGAAGAAATGTGAGAGTGAATACAGACAGATGCCCTGTCCAAAATCAGTCCATTGAAGGGTGAAAGGGCTGTTTTAAAGGGCATAAAACCTTGACGGCTTTGTGGATTAATTAGTGCAATGGTTTTGGTTCAGTTTGAACTAAACATTTTCTCGTTCTCCCTCTGTTTTCCCAGGAAACACGTCACATGACTAGACTAGGGACCTGCATGCTCCAAGAATGGGGTAGAGCTCTAGGGCTGTTTTGGGAGGAAGTGGTGATCGAGATCCTACCCAAATAGATCTGCAGGCATTGCATTGCATCAACCAATGGTTGCGTGCCACCTCATTGACTGTGCAGTCGGGCATCAGATTACTATGTTACAGTATATGATCTGATCACTGGTCAGCTGATATGTAAGTAACATACCTATCTAGGAGCTGTAAGATCTGATCACTGGTCAGCTGATATGTAACATACCTATCTAGGAGCTGTAAGATCTGATCACTGGTCAGCTGATATGTAACATACCTATCTAGGAGCTGTAATATCTGATCACTGGTCAGCTGATATGTAACATACCTATCCAGGAGCTGTAAGATCTGGTCACTGGTCAGCTGATATGTAACATACCTATCTAGGAGCTGTAAGATCTGATCACTGGTCAGCTGGTATGTAACATACCTATCTAGGAGCTGTAATATCTGATCACTGGTCAGCTGATATGTAACATACCTATCTATCTAGGAGCTGTTGGTTGATGCATGCAACGTCTGAGCAGGGGAACGCATAGAGACCCTGAGAGATGACCTATCAGTAGGGGGCAGCATAGAGACCCTGAGAGATGACCTATCAGTAGGGGGCAGCATAGAGACCCTGAGAGATGACCTATCAGTAGGGGGCAGCATAGAGACCCTGAGTGACGACCGCTTTGCAGGGAGCAGCATAGAGACACTGAGAGATGACCTATCAGTAGGGGGCAGCATAGAGACACTGAGAGATGACCTATCAGTAGGGGGCAGCATAGAGACACTGAGAGATGACCTATCAGTAGGGGGCAGCATAGAGACACTGAGAGATGACCTATCAGTAGGGGGCAGCATAGAGACCCTGAGAGATGACCTATCAGTAGGGGGCAGCATAGAGACACTGAGAGATGACCTATCAGTAGGGGGCAGCATAGAGACCCTGAGAGACGACCTATCAGTAGGGGGCAGCATAGAGACCCTGAGAGACGACCTATCAGTAGGGAGCAGCATAGAGACCCTGAGAGACGACCTATCAGTAGGGAGCAGCATAGAGACCCTGAGAGACGACCTATCAGTAGGGAGCAGCATAGAGACCCTGAGAGACGACTGCTCTGAGCAGGGAGCAGCATAGAGACCCTGAGAGACGACCTATCAGTAGGGGGCAGTATAGAGACTCTGAGAGACGACCTATCAGCAGGGGGCAGTATAGAGACCCTGAGAGACGACCTATCAGTAGGGGGCAGTATAGAGACGACCTATCAGTAGGGGGCAGCATAGAGACCCTGAGAGACGACCTATCAGTAGGGGGCAGCATAGAGACACTGAGAGACGACCTATCAGTAGGGGGCAGCATAGAGACACTGAGAGACGACCTATCAGTAGGGGGCAGCATAGAGACCCTGAGAGACGACGCTCTGTGCAGGGAGCAGCATAGAGACCCTGAGAGACGACCTATCAGTAGGGGGCAGCATAGAGACCCTGAGAGACGACCTATCAGTAGGGGGCAGTATAGAGACTCTGAGAGACGACCTATCAGTAGGGGGCAGTATAGAGACTCTGAGAGACGACCTATCAGTAGGGGGCAGTATAGAGACTCTGAGAGACGACCTATCAGTAGGGGGCAGTATAGAGACTCTGAGAGACGACCTATCAGTAGGGGGCAGTATAGAGACTCTGAGAGACGACCTATCAGTAGGGGGCAGTATAGAGACTCTGAGAGACGACCTATCAGTAGGGGGCAGTATAGAGACCCTGAGAGACGACTGCTCTGAGCAGGGAGCAGCATAGAGACACAGAGACGACTGCTCTGAGCAGGGAGCAGCATAGAGACACAGAGACGACTGCTCTGAGCAGGGAGCAGCATAGAGACACAGAGACGACTGCTCTGAGCAGGGAGCAGCATAGAGACACAGAGACGACTGCTCTGAGCAGGGAGCAGCATAGAGACACAGAGACAACTGCTCTGAGCAGGGAGCAGCATAGAGACCCTGAGAGACGACTGCTCTGAGCAGGGAGCAGCATAGAGACACAGAGACGACTGCTCTGAGCAGGGACGGACTGGGAATGAAAAAATGGCCCCCCAAAAATGGCCCCCCCAGCAATACACCAGCCACCCACACAACCCACGCCACACTTTATGTAAACAAGTTTACTGAACAAAATGTATAACAATAACTTTTAGTAAAATAAAACAAGGGGAACGTGTTGCTCTTAGGAGGAGGCTGGCTAGAAAGAGGACATATTGGCGTAATGTCACTGGTAGCAAGAATCTCTGGAACCATCTGACCAGTAGAGACAGGAAGAAATGTGTCCTCTTAAAATAATGCAACAATTGGGGTGGCATCCTGGCTCTGACTCAATTTACATCTGTCAGATGCACTAGTTTTTTTTTACCTTTATTTAACTAGGCAAGTCATTTAAGAACAAATTCTTATTTTCAATGACGGCCTATCGGGGAACAGTGGGCAGAACGACAGATTCGTACCTTGTCAGCTCAGGGATTTGAACTTGCAACCTTCCGGTTACTAGTCCAACGCTCTAACCACTAGGCTACTATCCTCACCCCGGATGAGTAAATCATATAAATGAGTATAATATTATAACAATAAAATGTATTTATTTTATTTTGTTACCTTTATTTAACTAAGCAAGTCAGTTAAGAACAAATTCTTATTTTCAATGACGGCCTAGGAACAGAAATACAAAGTATAATGTTAATATAATAGTACAATGTTAGTATAATATGAATATATTCATTATATAATGTATTTAATGTTAGTAATAATATTAATTTATTCATTATATAATTATTATATGTTAGTAATAATATTAATTTATTCATTATATAATTCATTATAATGTTAGTAATAATATTCATTATATAATGTTAGTATAATATTCATTATATAATGTTAGTATCATATTAATTTATTAATTATATGTTAGTATGTTCATATAATAGGACACCACTAGAATGATATTAATTCCAATTGGACAATGCAGCAGTTTAAGAAATTCACAACCAACATTTTACATTTTTCGTAGGTTTTGTTTCCGTCATTAAATCCTTGCGCAAGACAAATGGTCTACATCGGTGGTTAGTCTCCAGTTGGTTAGTACTTAGCATTAACTAGTCAGTTATCATAACCGTTCATGCATAACAATTGAGTTCAACGTTTGAATAATTTGTTATTTTTATATACATCCAGAATTTGTAAGTCGCTCTGGATAAGAGCGTCTGCTAAATGACTTAAATGTAAATGTATACATCCAGATGTCACCACGAAACAGAGATGGAAGCTGGGGCCCAGGGGAAGTTCGAACGGACTGGACCAAATGTCATTGGCTGGGAGAGAGACTGACAGATGTAATGCCCAACGGCAGTGACACTCACCTGGCTCAGTCAGACACACAGTAATTGGTTCTTTTTATTTCAGCGGGGAGGCTGGGGTTATTTATATTTTGCATTGTATCGGCCCTAACTGTCAAACTGGATCCTATATAAAGTATTTTTCTTTTCGGTGACACACACACGCCAACCTGACGTCATAACAAAATGGCAGCCTCCTTGAGCCGGTTGCACCACATTTCACTTCACGTTACAAACGTGGATAAAATAGCGTATGAACTTGTTTCTAAATTTAAGTTTAATTTATTTGTTGCGAGGTTGACGGAGAAGTCAAAACAGTTGGCTTTCAGGAAAGGAGCGGCAGTTTTCGTCGTCAATGAAAGACCATTGAATGGAGTAACACTATCGAGCAAGAGGGATTTCTCCTTCAGAATCGGAACCGGATGGACGAACAACATTCAAACCGGGATAAAGAACGACAAGGATCCGAAATGTCTCTACGATGTCAACCCACACTATTCCGTCGATACCGCGTCTAACGTCTGTTTCGAAGTAGAAAACGTGGAAAGGTCATTCAAGTCCCTTCGCAACCTTGGCTGCGATTTCTTGGTGCCTCCGACAGAGGTGTGTGACGAGAAAGGGATTGTCACCTATTCAGTAGTCAAATCAATCGTGGGAAATGTGAACCACACGCTCATTGACACGAGTAAATACAAGGGAGTTTCTTACCCGGGTTTCAGGAGGTTGAAAACGTGACGGAAAACGGCACACCGGTGTCTAATAGTACGGATTCTTCTTGTCCAGTCACTCATTTTGATCACATCACCTATGCCTGTCCGAGACGGTGCACACCGCAAGTGATGAGCTGGTATGAGAGGCACTTTGGCTTCCACAGGTTCTTCATTGACAGGTTAAGTGGCTTTTATTTTTTATGATTCTGCAATTTGAAAATAGTGAATTGTTAGATGATGAATGATCATGCATCTCAATACAAACGGATGCAGTGAATGTAATATGAATGAAAGTTACTATAACTTATTGTGAGTATAGAATTTTTTTGTTTTGGTTGGGCACCAGACCTGTTAGTGCTGTCATGCCACTCTGTGTCATAAGCCAAACATGTGGAATGATGGCACAAACTGGGTTTGGTACCCAGGCTACGCTATAAGGATAAACCATGTAATTAGGCATTTTTAATACTAATTAAATAGCATGTCTATGGGATCAACTATGAAGACTAATAGATGCTCTTTCTGTAAGTGTTTTCTCCATCTTTTTACAAATGTCTCACCTGGGACAATAAATAAATGTATTCTGTCTGTTTCCCTTAGTAATGAGGATGTGGACGAGGGCTATGTTCTGAACACGGAGGGCATTGGACTGCGTCTCACAGCCATGGAGTATTGGAAATGCAGCCAAACCGGAATCAAGCTTCCCTTCACAGATGACAAGCAACCGGACTGCAAGTTTGTCATCGGGTCGCTGCCTGACCAAGGTCATCACTTTCAGAGAGTTATACCGCTCATTTCTTAAAATGTTTTTTTTCTTTCTGTGCTTCCTCAAATCCTCTCTCTTCCTCTTTCTCACCTGTTTTGGAAGAGAAGGTCAAAGGTCCCTCATCTTCAATAGGATTTGAGGAGGTTATGAGTAGAGGTTGACACGGGAATGAAAATTGAGTTAACCCCCTGTACTGCCCTGATCCGGCAACAGTTCTATAACCCCAGAACTTTCCTGTCCCTTCCTGATTAAAGTCCGTCCGTGCGCAGAAATAGGCTATTATGTTTAAAGAACTATTACAAATAATGTAATATTGCGACTGTGATATGTGGTTGTATTGTCTAATTGTAGTTAAATGTTTTGACTGTAGGTGTAACAGTTTTGCTTCCGTCCCACTCATCGCCCCTACCTGGACTCGAACCAGGGACCCTCTGCACACATCGACAACTGACACCCACAAAGCACCTGTCGCGCCACAAAATCCGCGGCCCTTGCCGTGAGCAAAGGGGAAACAACTACTTCAAGGTCTCTCAGAGCGAGTGATGTCACCGATTGAAACGCTATTAGCGCGCACCACCGCTAACTAGCTAGCCGTTTCACATCGGTTACATAGGCCTAAATCTCTCTGGATGAGAACGTATTCTAATGGATTTAAATAGATGGATGAGGACAGCGCCCCCTGCAGGATGGTCTGTTCACTACTAGTGTAAATCTATAGCCTACATCTGAGCACATGTTAACATTTACATCGTCAACCTAAAATAAAAAAAAAACAACAACACCTGAGCCGACAGTACAAGTCGATCTATTTTTGTTTCATTCTTCACCTCAAATGTCACGGGGGTTTAGTTAAATAACGCAAACAATTGGCCTTGATGGTAAAGTAGTTGGGGGGTTTAGCTATGCTGCTTCAGGCTGCTTGGGCTTGATGGTAAAGTAGTTGGGGGTTTAGCTATGCTGCTTGGGCTTGATGGTAAAGTAGTTGGGGGTTTAGCTATGCTGCTTCAGGCTGCTTGGGCTTGATGGTAAGGTAGTGGGGGGTTTAGCTATGCTGCTTCAGGCTGCTTGGGCTTGATGGTAAGGTAGTGGGGGGTTTAGCTATGCTGCTTCAGGCTGCTTGGGCTTGATGGTAAGGTAGTGGGGGGTTTAGCTATGCTGCTTGGGCTTGATGGTAAAGTAGTTGGGGGTTTAGCTATGCTGCTTGGGCTTGATGGTAAGGTAGTTGGGGGTTTAGCTATGCTGCTTCAGGCTGCTTGGGCTTGATGGTAAGGTAGTGGGGGGTTTAGCTATGCTGCTTGGGCTTGATGGTAAAGTAGTTGGGGGTTTAGCTATGCTGCTTGGGCTTGATTGTAAAGTAGTTGGGGGTTTGTTGGTAGACTATTTGATTAAACCTCAGCATTTAAACTTTTTTTTTTTTACAAGTCGTGTACTCTGAGTTGTCTTGACAACAAAGACACCAATCAAATTGAGCTTAAACGTTGTTCTTTCCTGATGGGACCTTGGCTGTAATGTTAGTGATGGGTCCTTGGCTGTGATGTTAGTGATGGGTCCTTGGCTGTGATGGGACCTTGGCTGTGATGTTAGTGATGGGTCCTTGGCTGTGATGGGTCCTTGGCTGTAATGTTAGTGATGGGTCCTTGGCTTTGATGGGACCTTGGCTGTGATGTTAGTGATGGGTCCTTGGCTGTGATGGGTCCTTGGCTGTAATGTTAGTGATGGGTCCTTGGCTGTAATGTTAGTGATGGGACCTTGGCTGTAATGTTAGTGATGGGTCCTTGGCTGTGATGTTAGTGATGGGTCCTTGGCTGTGATGTTAGTGATGGGTCCTTGGCTGTGATGGGTCATTGGCTGTAATGTTAGTGATGGGTCCTTGGCTGTAATGTTAGTGATGGGTCCTTGGCTGTGATGTTAGTGATGGGTCCTTGGCTGTGATGGGACCTTGGATGTGATGTTAGTGATGGGTCCTTGGCTGTGATGTTAGTGATGGGTCCTTGGCTGTAATGTTAGTGATGGGACCTTGGCTGTGATGTTAGTGATGGGACCTTGGCTGTAATGTTAGTGATGGGTCCTTGGCTGTGATGTTAGTGATGGGACCTTGGCTGTGATGTTAGTGATGGGTCCTTGGCTGTAATGTTAGTGATGGGTCCTTTGCTGTAATGTTAGTGATGGGTCCTTGGCTGTAATGTTAGTGATGGGACCTTGGCTGTGATGTTAGTGATGGGTCCTTGGCTGTGATGTTAGTGATGGGACCTTGGCTGTGATGTTAGTGATGGGTCCTTGGTTGTGATGTTAGTGATGGGTCCTTGGCTGTAATGTTAGTGATGGGTCCTTGGCTGTGATGTTAGTGATGGGACCTT
The DNA here is from genome assembly GCF_034236695.1 of Oncorhynchus nerka. Classification (NCBI taxonomy): domain Eukaryota; kingdom Metazoa; phylum Chordata; class Actinopteri; order Salmoniformes; family Salmonidae; genus Oncorhynchus; species Oncorhynchus nerka. The sequence continues at coordinate 599,339 of NC_088405.1, forward strand.
GGTTGTGATGTTAGTGATGGGTCCTTGGCTGTAATGTTAGTGATGGGTCCTTTGCTGTAATGTTAGTGATGGGTCCTTGGCTGTAATGTTAGTGATGGGACCTTGGCTGTGATGTTAGTGATGGGACCTTGGCTGTGATGTTAGTGATGGGACCTTGGCTGTGATGTTAGTGATGGGTCCTTGGCTGTAATGTTAGTGATGGGTCCTTGGCTGTAATGTTAGTGATGGGACCTTGGCTGTGATGTTAGTGATGGGTCCTTGGCTGTGATGTTAGTGATGGGTCCTTGGCTGTGATGTTAGTGATGGGTCCTTGGCTGTGATGTTAGTGATGGGTCCTTGGCTGTGATGGGACCTTGGCTGTGACGTTAGTGATGGGACCTTGGATGTGATGTTAGTGATGGGTCCTTGGCTGTGATGGGTCCTTGGCTGTGATGTTAGTGATGGGACCTTGGCTGTGATGTTAGTGATGGGACCTTGGCTGTGATGTTAGTGATGGGACCTTGGCTGTGATGTTAGTGATGGGTCCTTGGCTGTGATGTTAGTGATGGGTCCTTGGCTGTGATGGGTCCTTGGCTGTGATGTTAGTGATGGGTCCTTGGCTGTGATGGGACCTTGGCTGTGACGTTAGTGATGGGACCTTGGATGTGATGTTAGTGATGGGTCCTTGGCTGTGATGGGTCCTTGGCTGTGATGTTAGTGATGGGTCCTTGGCTGTGATGGGTCCTTGGCTGTGATGTTAGTGATGGGTCCTTGGCTGTGATGGGTCCTTGGCTGTGATGTTAGTGATGGGACCTTGGCTGTGATGTTAGTGATGGGACCTTGGCTGTGATGTTAGTGATGGGACCTTGGCTGTGATGTTAGTGATGGGTCCTTGGCTGTGATGGGTCCTTGGCTGTAATGTTAGTGATGGGTCCTTGGCTGTAATGTTAGTGATGGGTCCTTGGCTGTGATGTTAGTGATGGGTCCTTGGCTGTAATGTTAGTGATGGGTCCTTGGCTGTGATGTTAGTGATGGGACCTTGGCTGTGATGTTAGTGATGGGTCCTTGGCTGTGATGTTAGTGATGGGTCCTTGGCTGTAATGTTAGTGATGGGTCCTTGGCTGTAATGTTAGTGATGGGTCCTTGGCTGTGATGTTAGTGATGGGTCCTTGGCTGTGATGTTAGTGATGGGTCCTTGGCTGTGATGTTAGTGATGGGTCCTTGGCTGTGATGTTAGTGATGGGTCCTTGGCTGTGATGGGTCCTTGGCTGTGATGTTAGTGATGGGTCCTTGGCTGTGATGTTAGTGATGGGTCCTTGGCTGTGATGGGTCCTTGGCTGTGATGTTAGTGATGGGTCCTTGGCTGTGATGTTAGTGATGGGTCCTTGGCTGTGATGTTAGTGATGGGTCCTTGGCTGTAATGTTAGTGATGGGACCTTGGCTGTGATGTTAGTGATGGGTCCTTGGCTGTGATGGGACCTTGGATGTGATGTTAGTGATGGGACCTTTGATGTGATGTTAGTGATGGGTCCTTGGCTGTGATGGGTCCTTGGCTGTGATGTTAGTGATGGGTCCTTGGCTGTGATGGGTCCTTGGCTGTGATGTTAGTGATGGGTCCTTGGCTGTGATGTTAGTGATGGGACCTTGGATGTGATGTTAGTGATGGGTCCTTGGCTGTGATGGGACCTTGGATGTTAGTGATGGGTCCTTGGCTGATGTTAGTGACCTTGGCTGTGATGTTAGTGATGGGTCCTTGGCTGTGATGTTAGTGATGGGTCCTTGGCTGTGATGGGTCCTTGGCTGTGATGTTAGTGATGGGACCTTGGCTGTGATGTTAGTGATGGGACCTTGGCTGTGATGTTAGTGATGGGACCTTGGCTGGATGGGTCCTTGGCTGTAATGTTATGTTAGTGATGGGTCCTTGGCTGTGATGGGTCCTTGGCTGTGATGTTAGTGATGGGTCCTTGGCTGTGATGTTAGTGATGGGTCCTTGGCTGTGATGTTAGTGATGGGTCCTTGGCTGTAATGTTAGTGATGGGTCCTTGGCTGTAATGTTAGTGATGGGTCCTTGGCTGTGATGGGTCCTTGGCTGTGATGTTAGTGATGGGTCCTTGGCTGTGATGTTAGTGATGGGTCCTTGGCTGTAATGTTAGTGATGGGACCTTGGCTGTGATGTTAGTGATGGGACCTTGGATGTGATGTTAGTGATGGGTCCTTGGCTGGATGTGATGTTAGTGATGGGTCCTTGGCTGTGATGTTAGTGATGGGTCCTTGGCTGTGATGTTAGTGATGGGTCCTTGGCTGTGATGTTAGTGATGGGTCCTTGGCTGTGATGGGTCCTTGGCTGTGATGGGTCCTTGATGGGTCCTGTGTGATGTTGGATGTGATGGGACCTTGGCTGTAATGATGTTACCTTGTGATGGGATGGGACCTTGGCTGTAATGTTAGTGATGGGTCCTTGGCTGTAATGTTAGTGATGGGTCCTTGGCTGTAATGTTAGTGATGGGTCCTTGGCTGTAATGTTAGTGATGGGTCCTTGGCTGTGATGATGGGTCCTTGGCTGTGATGTTAGTGATGGGTCCTTGGCTGTAATGTTAGTGATGGGTCCTTGGCTGTGATGTTAGTGATGGGTCCTTGGCTGTGATGTTAGTGATGGGACCTTGGCTGTGATGTTAGTGATGGGACCTTGGATGTGATGTTAGTGATGGGTCCTTGGCTGTGATGGGACCTTGGATGTGATGTTAGTGATGGGACCTTGGCTGTGATGTTAGTGATGGGTCCTTGGCTGTGATGTTAGTGATGGGTCCTTGGCTGTGATGTTAGTGATGGGTCCTTGGCTGTGATGGGTCCTTGGCTTGGCTGTGATGTTAGTGATGGGTCCTTGGCTGTGATGTTAGTGATGGGACCTTGGCTGTAATGTTATGATGGACCTTGGCTGTAATGTTAGTGATGGGACCTTGGCTGTGATGTTAGTGATGGGACCTTGGCTGTAATGTTAGTGATGGGACCTTGGCTGTAATGTTAGTGATGGGTCCTTGGCTGTAATGTTAGTGATGGGTCCTTGGCTGTAATGTTAGTGATGGGTCCTTGGCTGTAATGTTAGTGCCTTGTGTGATGTTAGTGATGGGTCCTTGGCTGTAATGTTAGTGATGGGTCCTTGGCTGTAATGTTAGTGATGGGTCCTTGGCTGTAATGTTAGTGATGGGTTGGCTGTAATGTTAGTGATGGGACTTGGCTGTAATGTTAGTGATGGGTCCTTGGCTGTAATGTTAGTGATGGGTCCTTGGCTGTAGTGATGTGTTAGTGATGGGTCCTTGGCTGTAATGTTAGTGATGGGTCCTTGGCTGTAATGTTAGTGATGGGTCCTTGGCTGTAATGTTAGTGATGGGACCTTGGCTGTAATGTTAGTGATGGGTCCTTGGCTGTAATGTTAGTGATGGGTCCTTGGCTGTAATGTTAGTGATGGGTCCTTGGCTGTAATGTTAGTGATGGGACCTTGGCTGTAATGTTAGTGATGGGACCTTGGCTGTAATGTTAGTGATGGGTCCTTGGCTGTAATGTTAGTGATGGGTCCTTGACTGTAATGTTAGTGATGGGACCTTGGCTGTGATGGGTCCTTGACTGTAATGTTAGTGATGGGTCCTTGGCTGTAATGTTAGTGATGGGTCCTTGGCTGTAATGTTAGTGATGGGACCTTGGCTGCAACAAGACATTGTTATTCCTCCATTGAAGACTTCATAATGTATCCTGGTAATGTCGGTTAGCATCTGAAGGAACCTAATGACTGACGCCAGAGTGAGCCGAGGGGGAAATGACCTTTTTATTTATTTTTTTTACTCAAATTACTACACTGTTGTTGTTTTGAAGAAATGCTCCACACATGACATAATTCTGCCCCGCAAAAAACTCAGTTTATAACTATTTGTATAGACTGTTGATCCTGTCCCGAAATGGACTCTAGAACTTTCCTACCGGAATCCGATGGGACCGGTAACATCCTGCCGGGTTTCCGGTGTCCTGTTTCCGGTGTCCTGTTTCCGGTGTCCTGTTTCCGGTGTCAACCTCTAGTTAGGAGAGGCGATGTGAGGAATACATGGATTGAGAGAAAGAGCCAATGCATTTACCCGTGACCAATTTTCATTATAATGAATTACCACCTGCCGAGACCTGAATGGTGTCTATCTCGGTCTGGATGGTGTCTATCTCGGTCTGGATGGTGTCTGTCTCGGTCTGAATGGTGTCTGAATGGTGTCTATCTCGGTCTGGATGGTGTCTATCTCGGTCTGAATGGTGTCTATCTCGGTCTGAATGGTGTCTGTCTCGGTCTGAATGGTGTCTGTCTCGGTCTGAATGGTGTCTGTCTCGGTCTGAATGGTGTCTGTCTCGGTCTGAATGGTGTCTGTCTCGGTCTGAATGGTGTCTGTCTCGGTCTGAATGGTGTCTGTCTCGGTCTGAATGGTGTCTGTCTCGGTCTGAATGGTGTCTGTCTCGGTCTGAATGGCGTCTGTCTCGGTCTGAATGGCGTCTGTCTCGGTCTGAATGGCGTCTGAATGGCGTCTGTCTCGGTCTGGATGGCGTCTATCTCGGTCTGGATGGCGTCTATCTCGGTCTGGATGGCGTCTATCTCGGTCTGGATGGTGTCTATCTCGGTCTGAATGGTGTCTGTATGGTGTCTGTTTCAGGCAGGAACCAGGTGGACACCTTTCTGGAGCAGCACGGAGGCCCAGGGATCCAGCACATTGGATTGTACACACAGGACATAGTGTCCACAGCACAGACCATGGGCCGGGCAGGAGTCCACTTCTTCTCTCCTCCTCCTGCCTACTACACCGAGGTTTGTCTCACTCAGTCACCATAGTGTCCACAGCACAGACCATGGGCCGGGCAGGAGTCCACTTCTTCTCTCCTCCTCCTGCCTACTACACGGAGGTTTGTCTCACTCAGTCACCATAGTGTCCACAGCACAGACCATGGGCAGGGCAGGAGTCCACTTCTTCTCTCCTCCTCCTGCCTACTACACGGAGGTTTGTCTCACTCAGTCACCATAGTGTCCACAGCACAGACCATGGGCCGGGCAGGAGTCCACTTCTTCTCTCCTCCTCCTGCCTACTACACGGAGGTTTGTCTCACTCAGTCACCATAGTGTCCACATCACAGACCATGGGCAGGGCAGGAGTCCACTTCTTCTCTCCTCCTCCTGCCTACTACACGGAGGTTTGTCTCACTCAGTCACCATAGTGTCCACAGCACAGACCATGGGCCGGGCAGGAGTCCACTTCTTCTTCACTTCTCTCACGCATGTCCGTCCGTCTGTCTCTCAAGCATGTCCGTCCGTCTGTCTCACTCATGTCCGTCCGTCTCTAACTTGTGAATGAAACAGGTGTGTGAGATGCCCCAATGCATTGTGGTACATGGATCATTCAAAGGAACCCAAAAAGTCCTCTGTAGCTCTACATGCATCTACAGGAGGTTGTTTTCTGGAAGTATGAAGTTGTAGCGTCATTGAACACTACAGGAAATTGTTTTCCCGAAGTAAGAAGTTGTAGCGTGATTGAACACGACAGGAAGTTGTCTGGAAGTAGGAAGTTGTAGCGTGATTGAACACGACAGGAAGTTGTCTGGAAGTAGGAAGTTGTAGCGTGATTGAACACGACAGGAAGTTGTTTTCTGGAAGTAGGAAGTTGTAGCGTGATTGAACACGACAGGAAGTTGTTTTCTGGAAGTAGGAAGTTGTAGCGTGATTGAACACTGTTAGTGTTGTTGGTTGATTTCCTCTCCACTACGTTGAGGACGCGTCCCAGGTCTTACAGCTCCTTGGTGGGCATTTAGCATGTCAGCGAATCACATCGTACGACGAAGCCGTCTGACGCCCGACTGCACAACGGGTGACGTGGCACGCAACCATTGGTTAATGAAACGCCTGCGCATCTAGTCAGGCAGGAAGTCGAACGTTATATCTACTACCACTGTGCTCGTTGACCCCTGTGTCTTGTCCTGTGGCAGGTGGGTAAGCAGCAGGAGATGGAGGACGCAGGTTACGACCCCCAGATGCTGTCTCAGCACAGCATCCTCCTGGACACAGACCTGCGCCAGGTCCAGACTGACCCGTCCTGTCAGACTACGGACACGCAGAAGAAAAGGTACCAGATTCATTAGCCTGTAGGTATCAAATGCTCCTTAAAGACTGTCGTGGGTTTTCAATATAGTACTTTATTTCAGCTCTGATGAGAACGCAGTATGTCTACTGCTCTGCTTCATCACAACACAGGGTGTAGAGGTCAGGGTGTAGAGGTCAGGGTGTAGAGGTCAGGGTGTAGAGGTCAGGGTGTAGAGACCGGTCAGTCAGAGTATAAATGTTTTCTAATGATGATCAGGAAGTGAGACACCTCTAAACAGATACCTGCTCCAGGCGTTCACCAAGCCCATCTTCTCATTCCCTCCAAACAGATACCTGCTCCAGGCGTTCACCAAGCCCATCTTCTCATTCCCTCTAAACAGATACCTACTCCAGGCATTCACCAAGCCCATCTTCTCATTCCCTCTAAACAGATACCTGTTCCAGGCGTTCACCAAGCACATCTTCTCATTCCCTCTAAACAGATACCTGCTCCAGGCGTTCACCAAGCCCATCTTCTCATTCCCTCTAAACAGATACCTGCTCCAGGCGTTCACCAAGCCCATCTTCTCATTCCCAGATACCTGCTCCAGGCGTTCACCAAGCCCATCTTCTCATTCCCTCTAAACAGATACCTGCTCCAGGCGTTCACCCATCTTCTCATTCCCTCTAAACAGATACCTGCTCCAGGCGTTCACCAAGCCCATCTTCTCAGAGGACACCTTTTTCCTGGAGCTGATAGAGAGGAGAGGTGCGTCAGGGTTCGGAGAGGGGAACATCCAAGCCCTGTGGAGGTCTGTCCAGGCATACATGGACACAGAGAGGGCAGAGACTGAGGCACAAGGAGAGAACACGACTCACAGAACATAACCCCAGAACACGACCCCAGAACCGAAGCACTGCCACAGCGCGTAACATTTTGCAGCGAACTCCTTCCTCCGCTACTCTTTGGTCTGTGAGGCTAAAATACACTGAGTTTTCCCGGGGAAGCTCTGGAGCGTCAAAGCTGTGGAGGGAAGGGGAAGCTGTGGCCCACCGGGGAAGCTGTGGGGCACTGGGGAAGGGGAAGCTGTGCCCCACCGGGAAAGCTCTGGAGCGCCAGGGAAGCTGTGGAGCGCCGGGGAATATGTGGCCCACTGGGGAAGGGGAGGCTGTGGAGGGAAGGGGAAGCTGTGGCCCACCGGGGAAGCTGTGGGGCACTGGGGAAGGGGAAGCTGTGGCCCACCGGGGAAGCTGTGGAGCACCGGGGAAGGGGAAGCTGTGGAGCACCGGGGAAGGGGAAGCTGTGGAGCACCGGGGAAGCTGTGGAGCACCGGGGAAGCTGTGGAGCACCGGGGAAGCTGTGGCTCACCGGGGAAGCTGTGGCTCACCGGGGAAGCTGTGGAGCACCGGGGAAGCTGTGGCCCACCGGGGAAGCTGTGGAGCACTGGGGAAGGGGAAGCTGTGGCCCACCGGGGAAGCTGTGGAGCACCGGGGAAGGGGAAGCTGTGGCCCACCGGGGAACCTGTGGCCCACCGGGGAAGCTGTGGCTCACCGGGGAAGCTGTGGAGCACCGGGGAAGGGGAAGCTGTGGAGCACTGGGGAAGGGGAAGCTGTGGCCCACCGGGGAAGCTGTGGAGCACTGGGGAAGGGGAAGCTGTGGCCCACCGGGGAAGCTGTGGAGCACTGGGGAAGGGGAAGCTGTGGCCCACCGGGGAAGCTGTGGAGCACTGGGGAAGGGGAAGCTGTGGCCCACCGGGGAAGCTGTGGAGCACTGGGGAAGGGGAAGCTGTGGCCCACCGGGGAAGCTGTGGCCCACCGGGGAAGCTGTGGCCCACCGGGGAAGCTGTGGAGCACTGGGGAAGGGGAAGCTGTGGCCCACCGGGGAAGCTGTGGCCCACCGGGGAAGCTGTGGCCCACCGGGGAAGCACCGGGGAAGCTGTGGCCCACCGGGGAAGCATTGAATGATTGTGTTTATGAGTCTGTTATTAAATGATTTTTCATTAAACCATGTATGACTAATATTTTTATGGCCTTTAAATGAATTCATGTGGGCAGAATATTACACCTCAGGGCTACACCTCAGGGCTACACCCCAGGGCTACACCCCAGGGCTACACCTCAGGGCTACACCTCAGGGCTACACCCAGGGCTACACCTCAGGGCTACACCCCAGGGCTACACCCCAGGGCTACACCCAGGGCTAGGGCTACACCTCAGGGCTACACCTCAGGGCTACACCCCAGGGCTACACCCCAGGGCTACACCCCAGGGCTACACCCCAGGGCTACACCCCAGGGCTACACCTCAGGGCTAGGGCTACACCCCTAGGGCTACACCCCAGGGCTACAGGGCTACACTACACCCCAGGGCTACACCCCAGGGCTACACCCCAGGGCTACACCCCAGGGCTATACCTCAGGGCTACACCCCAGGGCTACACCCCAGGGCTACACCCCAGGGCTACACCCCAGGGCTACACCCCAGGGCTACACCCCAGGGCTACACCCCAGGGCTACACCTCAGGGCTACACCTCAGGGCTACACCCCAGGGCTACACCTCAGGGCTACACCCCAGGGCTACACCCCAGGGCTACACCCCAGGGCTACACCCCAGGGCTACACCCCAGGGCTACACCTCAGGGCTACACCTCAGGGCTACGGCTACACCTCAGGGCTACACCCCAGGGCTACACCTCAGGGCTACACCTCAGGGCTACACACCTCAGGGCTACACCTCAGGGCTACACCCCAGGGCTACACCTCAGGGCTACACCCCAGGGCTACACCTCAGGGCTACGGCTACACCTCAGGGCTACACCTCAGGGCTACGGCTACACCCCAGGGCTACACCCCAGGGCTATACCCCAGGGCTACACCTCAGGGCTACACCTCAGGGCTACAGTTCCGGTCAGAAGTTGAGTTTTCTTTAGTTTTACTATTTTCTATATTGTAGAATAATAATGACGACATCACAACTATAAAATAACACATATGGAATCATGTAGTAAACAAATAAAAGTGTTAAACACATGTAAATATATTTTAGATTCTTCAAAGACGCCTCCATTTGCTTTTACAATTTTCCACACTCTTGGCGTTCACTCAACCATCTTCATGAGGATCTCTTGTCCAATCGTCTTGAAGGAGGTCTTTGGTAGTGGAAAACCAGCTAGTTGCTGCTCCCGTTCTCATTTCACCTCTTCGCTGCTGTCGTTGCAATGCCTCAGTGAACTTCCAACCGGTGGGTTATAGGGCCGTTACGGTGACCAAATTACCTCCACACCGGCGGTCAAGTTCAACGTGACCGTTTAGCTGATGGTCATTAGTAGCCTACCAAACTTGGTAACTGTGGTACTCCGCATTCTGTCTCTAATCTCTCTGACATCAATGCAAATGTTGTGGAAAATCTAATCAAACATGAAAGTTCATGTTGCGCAACATTTTTATAGGCTATGCAATTGCGTGAGAACAGAGTGATGGCCTCTACTAAAAAGAGGAGGATCCCATCAGCTTTCTATAGGCTAGGCCTACTATATTTATTCCTCAACTTTCCTAATATTAAGCACATTGCTTCTCTTTTATAACAGGAGCATTGTCTACCTGGCTGGCATGAAAAATGAACCACGGGGAAAAGCGTTTTCGCTATTTAAGTGCAGAGATAACATGTATTTTAATTTCTAATTTCACATGATCATGGTCTCACATCAACACCATCACGCCGGAAAACCCCGAGACAACACTCCAATTCGCACAACAGATCCACACGGATGACGCAATCGCACTCCACACTGCCCTTGCTTCAGGTCCTGAGCTACATTTAGATTTTGGGTCATTTTAGGCTATCCAAAAAAGGTACGGTCCTTGGGTAAGCACACCTAATACCTGTTGTATTTGGCGCATGTGACAAAATAACATTTTGATTTGAGAGTGCAGACACAACAGGGACATGTTACAAGGCAAATTAGTCAATATTAACTATATCTGCAAAGTATTTTAACTTAAATTATACTATCATTTTATCTAGTTACCCAGAGTCCGATGAACTCATGGATTCCATTTTTTATGTCTTTACATGAAGGAAGCTACAGGTAGTTTCGCTATCCAATGTTCACAAGCCTTACAACAAGGACAGGAAGTCTACCGGTACAGAGACACAACAAGGACAGGAAGTCTACCGGTACAGAGACACAACAAGGACAGGAAGTCTACCGGTACAGAGACACAACAAGGACAGGAAGTCTACCGATACAGAGAAGGCAGAGACACAACAAGGACAGGAAGTCTACCGGTACAGAGACACAACAAGGACAGGAAGTCTACCGGTACAGACACAACAAGGACAGAAGTCACAACAATGACAGGAAGTCTGACAGGAAGTCTACCGGTACAGAGACACAACAAGGACAGGAAGTCTACCGGTACAGAGAAGACAGAGACATAACAATGACAGGAAGTCTACCGGTACAGAGACACAACAATGACAGGAAGTCTACCGGTACAGAGAAGACAGAGACATAACAATGACAGGAAGTGTACCGGTACAGAGAAGACAGACACAACAAGGACAGGAAGTCTACCGGTACAGAGACACAACAAGGACAGGAAGTCTACCGGTACAGAGAAGACAGAGACATAACAATGACAGGAAGTGTACCGGTACAGAGACACAACAAGGACAGGAAGTCTACCGGTACAGAGACACAACAAGGACAGGAAGTCTACCGGTACAGAGACACAACAAGGACAGGAAGTCTACCGGTACAGAGAAGACAGAGACATAACAATGACAGGAAGTCATTGAACATATTCTTGGTCGTACTGATGGTGAGTTGACGCTGATCTTATATTCAGTAGTTCTTCTCGACTGTATGTAATGAAACCTAAGATGACCTGGGGTACTAATGTAAGAAATAACACGTAAAAAAACAAAAAACTGCATAGTTTCCTAGGAACGCGAAGCGAGGCGGCCATCTCTGTCGGCGCCGGAACAACAGATGCCCCGCCCCCCTTTCGGAAAAGCTGACCACGACTCCATTTTGTTGATCCCTGCCTACAGGCAGAAACTTAAACAAGAGGCTCCCACGCTGAGGTCTGTCCAACGCTGGTCAGACCAAGCTGACTCCACACTCCAAGACTGCTTCCATCACGTGGACTGGGACATGTTTCGTATTGCGTCAGATGAAAATATTGACGAATACGCTGATTCGGTGTGCGAGTTCATTAGAACGTGCGTCGAAGATGTCGTTCCCATAGCAACGATAAAAACATTCCCAAACCAGAAACCGTGGATTGATGGCAGCATTCGCGTGAAACTGAAAGCGCGAACCACTGCTTTTAATCAGGGCAAGGTGTCTGGTAACATGTCCGAATATAAACAATGCAGCTATTCCCTCCGCAAGGCTATTAAACAAGCTAAGCGTCAGTACAGGGACAAAGTGGAATCTCAATTCAATGGCTCAGACACAAGAGGCATGTGGCAGGGTCTACAGTCAATCACGGACTACAAGAAGAAACCCAGCCCAGTCACGGACCAGGATGTCTTGCTCCCAGGCAGACTAAATAACTTTTTGCCCGCTTTGAGGACAATACAGTGCCACTGACACGGCCTGCAACGAAAACATGCGGTCTCTCCTTCACTGCAGCCGAGGTGAGTAAGACATTTAAACGTGTTAACCCTCGCAAGGCTGCAGGCCCAGACGGCATCCCCAGCCGCGCCCTCAGAGCATGCGCAGACCAGCTGGCCGGTGTGTTTACGGACATATTCAATCAATCCCTATACCAGTCTGCTGTTCCCACATGCTTCAAGAGGGCCACCATTGTTCCTGTTCCCAAGAAAGCTAAGGTAACTGAGCTAAACGACTACCGCCCGTAGCACTCACTTCCGTCATCATGAAGTGCTTTGAGAGACTAGTCAAGGACCATATCACCTCCACCCTACCTGACACCCTAGACCCACTCCAATTTGCTTACCGCCCAAATAGGTCCACAGACGATGCAATCTCAACCACACTGCACACTGCCCTAACCCACCTGGACAAGAGGAATACCTATGTGAGAATGCTGTTCATCGACTACAGCTCGGCATTCAACACCATAGTACCCTCCAAGCTCGTCATCAAGCTCGAGACCCTGGGTCTCGACCCCGCCCTGTGCAACTGGGTACTGGACTTCCTGACGGGCCGCCCCCAGGTGGTGAGGGTAGGCAACAACATCTCCTCCCGCTGATCCTCAACACGGGGCCCCACAGGGTGCGTTCTGAGCCCTCTCCTGTACTCCCTGTTCACCCACGACTGCGTGGCCACGCACGCCTCCAACTCAATCATCAAGTTTGCGGACGACACAACAGTGGTAGGCTTGATTACCAACAACGATGAGACGGCCTACAGGGAGGAGGTGAGGGCCCTCGGAGTGTGGTGTCATGAAAATAACCTCACACTCAACGTCAACAAAACTAAGGAGATGATTGTGGACTTCAGGAAACAGCAGAGGGAACACCCCCCTATCCACATCGATGGAACAGTAGTGGAGAGGGTAGCAAGTTTTAAGTTCCTCGGCATACACATCACAGACAAACTGAATTGGTCCACTCACACTGACAGCGTCGTGAAGAAGGCGCAGCAGCGCCTCTTCAACCTCAGGAGGCTGAAGAAATTCGGCTTGTCACCAAAAGCACTCACGAACTTCTACAGATGCACAATCGAGAGCATCCTGGCGGGCTGTATCACCGCCTGGTACGGCAACTGCTCCGCCCTCAACCGTAAGGCTCTCCAGAGGGTAGTGAGGTCTGCACAACGCATCACCGGGGCAAACTACCTGCCCTCCAGGACACCTACACCACCCGATGTTACAGGAAGGCCATAAAGATCATCAAGGACATCAACCACCCGAACCACTGCCTGTTCACCCCGCTATCATCCAGAAGGCGAGGTCAGTACAGGTGCATCAAAGCTGGGACTGAGAGACTGAAAAACAGCTTCTATCTCAAGGCTATCAGACTGTTAAACAGCCACCATTGAGTGGCTGCTGCCAACACACTGTCATTGACACTGACCCAACTCCAGCCACTTTAATAATGGGAATTGATGGGAAATGATGTAAATATATCACTAGCCACTTTAAACAATGCTACCTTATATAATGTTACTTACCCTACATTATTCATCTCATATGCATACGTATATACTGTACTCTACATCATCGACTGCATCCTTATGTAATACATGTATCACTAGCCACTTTAACTATGCCACTTTGTTTACTTTGTCTACATACTCATCTCATATGTATATACTGTACTCGATACCATCTACTGTATGCTGCTCTGTACCATCACTCACTCATATATCCTTATGTACATATTCTTTATCCCCTTACACTGTGTATAAGACAGTAGTTTTAGAATTGTTAGTTAGATTACTTGTTGGTTATCACTGCATTGTCGGAACTAGAAGCACAAGCATTTCGCTACACTCGCATTAACATCTGCTAACCATGTGTATGTGACAAATAAAATTTCATTTGATTTGATTTGAAGTCTACCGGTACAGAGACACAACAAGGACAGGAAGTCTACCGGTACAGAGAAGACAGAGACATAACAATGACAGGAAGTCTACCGGTACAGAGACACAACAAGGACAGGAAGTCTACCGGTACAGAGAAGACAGAGACATAACAATGACAGGAAGTGTACCGGTACAGAGACACAACAAGGACAGGAAGTCTACCGGTACAGAGACACAACAAGGACAGGAAGTCTACCGGTACAGAGAAGACAGAGACACAACAATAACAGGAAGTCTACCGGTACAGAGAAGACAGAGACACAACAAGGACAGGAAGTCTACCGGTACAGAGACACAACAAGGACAGGAAGTCTACCGGTACAGAGACACAACAAGGACAGGAAGTCTACCGGTACAGAGACACAACAAGGACAGGAAGTGTACCGGTACAGAGACACAACAAGGACAGGAAGTCTACCGGTACAGAGACACAACAAGGACAGGAAGTCTACCGGTACAGAGAAGACAGAGACACAACAATGACAGGAAGTCTACCGGTACAGAGACACAACAAGGACAGGAAGTCTACCGGTACAGAGACAACAAGGACAGGAAGTCTACCGGTACAGAGACACAACAATGACAGGAAGTCTACCGGTACAGAGACACAACAATGACAGGAAGTCTACCGGTACAGAGACACAACAAGGACAGGAAGTCTACCGGTACAGAGACACAACAATGACAGGAAGTGTACCGGTACAGAGAAGGCAGAGACACAACAAGGACAGGAAGTCTACCGGTACAGAGACACAACAATGACAGGACGTCTACTGGGACAGAGAAGACAGAGACACAACAATGACAGGAAGTCTACCGGTACAGAGACACAACAAGGACAGGAAGTCTACCGGTACAGAGAAGGCAGAGACACAACAAGGACAGGAAGTCTACCGGTACAGAGAAGGCAGAGACACAACAAGGACAGGAAGTATACCGGTACAGAGAAGACAAAGACACAACAAGGACAGGAAGGATCTGGACACTGAAAATGGATGCTGAAAATGTCCCAGTTCGTCCATGGCCTGCATGCCCACCAGACATGTTACCCATTGAGCATGTTTGGGATGCTCTGGATCGACAGACAGTGTATGACAGCGTCTTCCAGTATCCAGCAACTTCGGACAGCCGTTAAAGAGGACTGGGACAACATTCTGTACATTCTGGGACACTACACTTCTGGACAACACAATGAATATTACTATCAAGCATAGACACTACACTTCTGGACAACAAATGAATATTACTATCAAGCATAGACACTACACTTCTGTACCACACACTGCATATTACTATCAAGCATAGACACTACACTTCTGGACAACAAAATGAATATTACTATCAAGCATAGACACTACACTTCTGGACAACACAATGAATATTACTATCAAGCATAGACACTACACTTCTGGACCACACACTGCATATTACTGTCAAGCATAGACACTACACTTCTGGACCACACACTGCATATTACTGTCAAGCATAGACACTACAGTACTGGACAACACAATGAATATTACTATCAAGCATAGACACTACACTTCTTCTGTACACTTTGTTTTACACAACCAACAACATTGATGGGCATTGCTCCAGAACCCCCCCCCCCCCTCCTGTTGACACGCTGTCCCATCCCCCAAAATGGCCTCCACCTCTACTCCTAAGTCATGGGCACCCAGAGCCAAAGACAAGGCCCAATCCCAGATGGACTCCTATGTCCTGGGGTCCTTTGCCCCCCCATTATCCTGGAGGGGCCTTAAGGTTGAATGATCTCATCTCTCTGCTATGAGCTGTGGATGAACTAAATGTCTGACAGGTGGTTGTGTCAATAACTGGGTGTCTATGGCGACCAGATGGTCCTTTCATGTTTTTCTGGTCTCATATTAGTTTCCAAAGGTCACCCTGTATTCACTATGTAGTGCACTACTTTTGACCAGGGCTCATAGGGCTCTGGTGAAAAGTAGTGCACTACGTAGGGAATAGGGTGCCATTTGGGAAGACACCTCTGTTGAACTGGGCTCCCGAGTGGCGCAGCGGTCTAAGACACTGCATCTCAGTGCAAGAGGCGTCACTACAGTCCCTGGTTCGAATTCAGGCTGAATCACACACGGCTGTGATTGGGAGTCCCGGCTAAATCCAGTGTTGTCCGGGTTTGGCTGAGGTTATGCCATCATTGTAAATAACTGACTTGCTTAGTGAAATAACGGTTAAAAAATAAAAAATAATCACCTGCTTGGATTTGGTCAACTGTTTCCATGACAACGGATGCTAGTACATTTCCCGTTTGATCAATCGTCAAAACTGCTAATTGGTGATTCCACTCAGCATAAAGAGTTGCTCAACAGAAGTGATATGGATGTAGTTCTGCAACTCTGTCAGTAGGTGTCCCTGTTTTCCTAGTCACGTAAATGTTGTCTTGTCTGTAGCAGGCTGCCTTGTCTCGATTGGTAATAAAAGAGATTATACTTAGCTTTGATGGTCTACTACGGGAAAGGGCCCTTTATTGGTAGAGGTGCTAACTGCCACATACCATCCTCAGTTAGCACATTTCAAAACCATCCTCAGTTAGCACACACCCGGCTACGGTAGTGAACATTAGTGACAGTTTGTGCATTTCAAAACCATCCTCAGTTAGCACCTCTACACCCGGCTACGGTAGTGAATATTAGTGACAGCTTGTGCATTTCAAAACCATCCTCAGTTAGCACCTCTACACCCGGCTACGGTAGTGAATATTAGTGACAGCTTGTGCATTTCAAAACCATCCTCAGTTAGCACCTCTACACCCGGCTACGGTAGTGAACATTAGTGACAGTTTGTGCATTTCAAAACCATCCTCAGTTAGCACCTCTACACCCGGCTACGGTAGTGAATATTAGTGACAGTTTGTGCATTTCAAAACCATCCTCAGTTAGCACCTCTACACCCGGCTACGGTAGTGAATATTAGTGACAGTTTGTGCATTTCAAAACCATCCTCAGTTAGCACCTCTACACCCGGCTACGGTAGTGAATATTAGTGACAGTTTGTGCATTTCAAAACCATCCTCAGTTAGCACCTCTACACCCGGCTACGGTAGTGAATATTAGTGACAGTTTGTGCATTTCAAAGTTCGTAACTTGGATCGCAAATTACTTACAGTGCAATAAAATGTTTGTTTACGAGACAGACATGAAATGGCTTGAAGGACCATGAAATAAATTATGTAGAAAATGTATGAATTTATTTTAAATTGTTTTTTTTTGCTTTTGTTTTATTGATGAGAGGTGGGTTGTCTTTTTTTGAGAGCTTTTAGATAAAAAAAAAACAGGCTACTGTATGTTTCAATTAATGATCATTTTAATTAGAAATACATACAGTCTCCTGGCTGCACACATCCCCTGCATGGGGTTCTGGAACTAGGACCTTTACTTCCTGCATGGGGTTCTGGAACTAGGACCATTACTTCCTGCATGGGGTTCTGGAACTAGGACCATTACTTCCTGCATGGGGTTCTGGAACTATGACCATTACTTCCTGCATGGGGTTCTGGAACTAGGACCATTACTTCCTGCATGGGGTTCTGGAACTAGGACCATTACTTCCTGCATGGGGTTCTGGAACTAGGACCATTACTTCCTGCATGGGGTTCTGGAACTAGGACCATTACTTCCTGCATGGGGTTCTGGAACTAGGACCATTACTTCCTGCATGGGGTTCTGGAACTAGGACCTTTACTTCCTGCATGGGGTTCTGGAACTAGGACCTTTACTTCCTGCATGGGGTTCTGGAACTAGGACCATTACTTCCTGCATGGGGTTCTGGAACTAGGACCATTACTTCCTGCATGGGGTTCTGGAACTAGGACCATTACTTCCTGCATGGGGTTCTGGAACTAGGACCATTACTTCCTACATGGGGTTCTGGAGCTAGGACCATTACTTCCTGCATGGGGTTCTGGAACTAGGACCATTACTTCCTGCATGGGGTTCTGGAACTAGGACCATTACTTCCTGCATAGGGTTCTGGAACTAGGACCATTACTTCCTGCATGAGGTTCTGGAGCTAGGACCTTTACTTCCTACATGAGGTTCTGGAACTATGACCATTACTTCCTGCATAGGGTTCTGGAACTAGGACCATTACTTCCTGCATGAGGTTCTGGAGCTAGGACCTTTACTTCCTACATGAGGTTCTGGAACTATGACCATTACTTCCTGCATGGGGTTCTGGAACTATGACCATTACTTCCTGCATGGGGTTCTGGAGCTAGGACCATTACTTCCTGCATGGGGTTCTGGAACTAGGACCTTTACTTCCTGCATGGGGTTCTGGAACTAGGACCATTATTTCCTGCATAGGGTTCTGGAGCTAGGACCATTACTTCATGCATACGGTTCTGGAACTAGGACCATTACTTCCTGCATGGGGTTCTGGAACTAGGACCATTACTTCCTGCATGGGGTTCTGGAACTAGGACCATTACTTCCTGCATAGGGTTCTGGAACTAGGACCATTACTTCCTGCATGGGGTTCTGGAACTAGGACCATTACTTCCTGCATGGGGTTCTGGAACTAGGACCATTACTTCCTGCATGGGGTTCTGGAGCTAGGACCATTACTTCCTGCATGGGGTTCTGGAGCTAGGACCATTACTTCCTGCATGGGGTTCTGGAACTAGGACCATTACTTCCTGCATGGGGTTCTGGAGCTAGGACCATTACTTCCTGCATGGGGTTCTGGAACTAGGACCATTACTTCCTGCATGGGGTTCTGGAGCTAGGACCATTACTTCCTGCATGGGGTTCTGGAACTAGGACCATTACTTCCTGCATGGGGTTCTGGAACTAGGACCATTACTTCCTGCATGGGGTTCTGGAACTAGGACCATTACTTCCTGCATGGGGTTCTGGAGCTAGGACCATTACTTCCTGCATGGGGTTCTGGAACTAGGACCATTATTTCCTGCATAGGGTTCTGGAGCCAATATGGGGAGGGAGAAACCCTGTGTATTCTGGACCAGGATCAGTCAATATGGGGAGGGAGGAACCCTGTGTGTTCTGGACCAGGTATCAGTCAATATGGGGAGGGAGAAACCCTGTGTATTCTGGACCAGGATCAGTCAATATGTGGAGGGAGAAACCCGGTGTATTCTGGAACAGGATCAGGTATCAGTCAATATGAGGAGGGAGAAACCCTGTGTGTTCTGGACCAGGATCAGGTATCAGTCAATATGAGGAGGGAGAAACCCTGTGTATTCTGGACCAGGATCAGTCAATATGAGGAGGGAGAAACCCTGTGTATTCTGGACCAGGATCAGTCAATATGGGAAGGGAGAAACCCTGTGTATTCTGGACCAGGAAACCAATATGAGGAGGGAGAAACCCTGTGTATTCTGGACCAGGATCAGTCAATATGGGGAGGGAGAAACCCTGTGTATTCTGGACCAGGATCAGTCAATATGGGGAGGGAGAAACCCTGTGTATTCTGGACCAGGATCAGGTATCAGTCAATATGAGGAGGGAGAAACCCTGTGTATTCTGGACCAGGATCAGTCAATATGGGAAGGGAGAAACCCTGTGTATTCTGGACCAGGATTAGTCAATATGGGGAGGGAGAAACCCTGTGTATTCTGGACCAGGATCAGTCAATATGGGAAGAAACCCTGTGTAGGACCAGGATCAGGTATCAGTCAATATGGGGAGGGAGGAACCCTGTGTGTTCTGGACCAGGATCAGAGAACTCCTGTTGTACATGGGACACCAGACAGGAAGGTATGCCGACGCTGACATGTTACCACGGTAAACCCATTACCACCACACAGGAAGGTATGAACCCTCTCATATGTTACCATGGTAACCTCATTACCACCACACAGAAAGGTATGAACACTCTGACGTGTTACCACGGTAAACCCATTACCACCACACAGGAAGGTATGAACACTCTCATATGTTACCATGGTAACCTCATTACCACCACACAGAAAGGTATGAACACTCTGACGTGTTACCACGGTAACCCCATTACCACCACACAGGAAGGTATGAACACTCTCATATGTTACCATGGTAACCTCATTACCACCACACAGAAAGGTATGAACACTGACGTGTTACCATGGTAACCCCATTACCACCACACAGGAAGGTATGAACACTCTCATATGTTACCATGGTAACCTCATTACCACCACACAGAAAGGTATGAACACTCTGACGTGTTACCACGGTAACCCCATTACCACCACACAGGAAGGTATAAACACTCTGATATGTTACCACGGTAACCCCATTACCACAACACAGGAAGGTATGAACACTGACGTGTTACCATGGTAACCTCATTACCACCACACAGGAAGGTATGAACACTCTCATATGTTACCATGGTAACCTCATTACCACCACACAGAAAGGTATGAACACTCTGACGTGTTACCACGGTATCCCCATTACCGCCACACAGGAAGGTATAAACACTCTGATATGTTACCACGGTAACCCCATTACCACCACACAGGAAGGTATGAACACTGACGTGTTACCATGGTAACCTCATTACCACCACACAGGAAGGTATGAACACTCTCATATGTTACCACGGTAACCCCATTACCACCACACAGGAAGGTATGAACACTGACGTGTTACCATGGTAACCTCATTACCACCACACAGGAAGGTATGAACACTCTCATATGTTACCATGGTAACCTCATTACCACCACACAGAAAGGTATGAACACTCTAACGTGTTACCACGGTAACCCCATTACCACCACACAGGAAGGTATAAACACTCTGATATGTTACCACGGTAACCCCATTACCACCACACAGGAAGGTATGAACACTGACGTGTTACCATGAAACCCCACCTCTTTAAGGAATACCTAGGATAGGATAAAGTAATCCCTCCCCCCCCCTTAAAAGATTTAGATGCACTACTGTTCCACTGGATGTCTTAAGGTGAATGCACCAATTTGTAAGTCGCTCTGGATAAGAGCGTCTGCTAAATGACTTAAATGTAAATGTTAAATGTACCCCATTACCACCAGACAGGAATAAGCAAATAGTCCTCAAGAGTCTTATGGCTTGGGGGTAGAAGCTGTTAGGAAGTTTTTATTTTATTTAGAATTGGCGTTCCGGTACTCCTCTAATCAAGGATAAATAATGAAACATGACTAGAGGTGAAATGCAGTTAACCCTCAAATAAATTGGACCACATTTGCACCTTTTCCTGGACTAGAAACAAGTGTTCTATTGACATACTGCATAACATTATGCAAATATCTGGTGGTATTCTAGTGACATCATCCCAACCCATAATGCTTTTAGGTCATTTGAAAACACTTTACAAAAACAACTTCCACTGTGAGACTATTTGCTCAGAAAGTCACTCAAATAAAATATCCAACGCATTTCAGTAGTTTTGGCAATATAACTAACTATAACTCCTTTATCGTGGTTTACACATACATGTGCATTGTGTAATCCTTGTACATATGACCTACTTTTTCACAAAGTTGTTTACGGTCAGTCAACAACTATTACAAACCTTTAAATCTGATTTAATTTTTTTAATGTGCTTTCGATTAGTGCGGTGTGGATGAGACCATCGTTTAGGTGAGGCGGCCGCTATGTGATCGGTAAAGTCTGATACAGTATCTCTCACTATCTTTACATACGTTTGATTATTGACCGTATCAAAACAGTCATAACCACATAATGTATATCTAAATACGCGACAGCCTTGATATCATGATATTTAATAAGTAGACCCGACCACCCCTACGACTAATAAATGGTTCGCTCCAAAGTGCATGTTGTCACAGCGTGTAAATTCAGACTCTGGCTCAATGTCTGGTAGTTGTGAGAGTTCAGTTCCCTGGGTGGGTGTCCATGCAGCACGGGACGTTTGAACTCAATGCTTTGTCTTGTTTTTGTTTGTTTGTTTGTTTGTTGTTGCAGTACTATGTTTTTTGCAACAAAATAAACTTGGAAGATGATTCTGCATTTCGAACTGTAAGTTGGTGTGGGAGTCAGACAGACATTGGGACCCATCGAGATGTGCAGCTTGATTCTCGTGAGTTACTACTATAGTTATACATTTTAGCTAGGATATTCTAGGTTAGCAAGCTAGGTAGCTGACTGTGCTGCTAACTACCAAGCCATCTAGCTGACTGTGCTGCTAACTACCAAGCCATCTAGCTACCAAGCCATCTAGCTGACTGTGCTGCTAACTACCAAGCCATCTAGCTACCAAGCCATCTAGCTGACTGTGCTGCTAGCTACCAAGCCATCTAGCTGACTGTGCTGCTAGCTACCAAGCCATCTAGCTGACTGTGCAGCTAGCTACCAAGCCATCTAGCTGACTGTGCTGCTAACTACCAAGCCATCTAGCTGACTGTGCTGCTAACTACCAAGCCATCTAGCTGACTGTGCTGCTAACTACCAAGCCATCTAGCTGACTGTGCTGCTAACTACCAAGCCATCTAGCTGACTGTGCTGCTAGCTACCAAGCCATCTAACTACCAAGCCATCTAGCTGACTGTGCTGCTAGCTACCAAGCCATCTAGCTACCAAGCCATCTAACTACCAAGCCATCTAGCTGATTGTGCTGCTAACTACCAAGCCATCTAGCTGACTGTGCTGCTAGCTACCAAGCCATCTAACTACCAAGCCATCTAGCTGACTGTGCAGCTAACTACCAAACCATCTAGCTGACTGCTGCTAACTACCAAGCCATCTAGCTGACTGTCCTGCTAACTACCAAGCCATATAGCTGACTGTGCTGCTAGCTACCGAGCCATCTAGCTGACTGCTGCTAACTACCAAGCCATCTAGTTGACTGTGCTGCTAACTACCGAGCCATCTAGCTGACTGCTGCTAACTACCAAGCCATCTAGCTGACTGTCCTGCTAACTACCAAGCCATATAGCTGACTGTGCTGCTAGCTACCGAGCCATCTAGCTGACTGTGCTGCTAACTACCGAGCCATCTAGCTGACTGTGCTGCTAACTACCGAGCCATCTAGCTGACTGTGCTGCTAACTACCAAGCCATCTAGCTGACTGTGCAGCTAACTACCAAGCCATCTAGCTGACTGTGCTGCTAACTACCAAGCCATCTAGCTGACTGTGCTGCTAACTACCAAGCCATCTAGTTGACTGTGCTGCTAACTACCAAGCCATCTAGCTGACTGTGCTGCTAACTACCAAGCCATCTAGTTGACTGTGCTGCTAACTACCAAGCCATCTAGTTGACTGTGCTGCTAACTACCAAGCCATCTAGCTGACTGTGCTGCTAACTACCAAGCCATCTAGCTGACTGTGCTGCTAACTACCAAGCCATCTAGCTGACTGTGCTGCTAACTACCAAGCCATCTAGCTGACTGTGCTGCTAACTACCAAGCCATCTAGTTGACTGTGCTGCTAACTACCAAGCCATCTAGCTGACTGTGCTGCTAACTACCAAGCCATCTAGCTGACTGTGCTGCTAACTACCAAGCCATCTAGTTGACTGTGCTGCTAACTACCAAGCCATCTAGCTGACTGTGCTGCTAACTACCAAGCCATCTAGCTGACTGTGCTGCTAACTACCAAGCCATCTAGTTGACTGTGCTGCTAACTACCAAGCCATCTAGCTGACTGTGCTGCTAACTACCAAGCCATCTAGCTGACTGTGCTGCTGACTGTGCTGCTACCAAGCCATCTAGCTGACTGTGCAGCTAACTACCAAGCCATCTAGCTGACTGTGCTGCTAACTACCAAGCCATCTAGCTGACTGTGCTGCTAGCTACCAAGCCATCTAGCTGACTGTGCTGCTAGCTACCAAGCCATCTAGCTGACTGTGCTGCTAACTACCAAGCCATCTAGCTGACTGTGCTGCTAACTACCAAGCCATCTAGCTGACTGTGCTGCTAACTACCAAGCCATCTAGCTGACTGTGCTGCTAGCTACCAAGCCATCTAGCTGACTGTGCTGCTAACTACCAAGCCATCTAGCTGGCTGCATAAAAAGCTAGCTACCAAGCCATCTAGCTGACTGGCTGCATAAAAAGCTAGCTACCAAGCCATCTAGCTGGCTGCATAAAGCAAACTAGTAGTAAACATGCGTACCAAGCCATCTAGGCTTATGTCAAAGCAATAATTGTGTTGCTGCTAGCTACCATTCAGCCATCAAGCTTGCTGTGATATCTTCTGCTAGGAAGGAAACATCTAGCTGAAAAAGTGCTACAACTTTTCAACTTTGCTCTATCTAGCTGACTGTGCTGCCTAGTTACCAAGCCATCTAGCTGAGGTGTGCTGTTTGATTAAAAATGTAAACATGATAATTAGCCATCTGAGCTGACTGAAACTAACTACCTTTTCCATCTAAAGCTGACTGAATGCTCTATTGCTACCAAGCCACTTTTCTGTAAAAGTGTAACAAAATGCCATTTACTGCCTCTGACTGTGCTGGCTTGGACTACCAAGCCATCTAGCTGACTGTGACTGCTAATCTACTATAGCATCTGCTAGCTGACTGTGCTGCTGAACCTGCTCTGCGAGATGCCTTTCTGTTTTCAAAAAAAGCATCATTGCGTTGACGCGAGTTTATCCAGGAGAGATTTGTCAGCTGAACTGTTCTGCTGCTGCGTTGACGTCCCCTTAAATCAAAATCAACCCAGAATGAACTGTAGCGAGAGTTGTTGTTTTTTAAAAACTGAATAGTTGTTAACTAATAGGTTGCATTGTTAGCCATCTCCCATGAGTTTGACAAGCAGATCCTGTTCATGACAGTAAATCTTTGAGGTAAATTTGGGGTCCATGGTAAACAGGAGCCAGAGAGGGGCATTCGTTCATGGTAAACAGGAGCCAGAGGGGGGGGGTGTTCATGGTAAACAGGAGCCAGAGGGGGGTTGTTCATGGTAAACAGGAGCCAGGGGGGGTCGTTCATGGTAAACAGGAGCCAGAGAGGAGGGGGGGGGTCGTTCATGGTAAACAGGAGCCAGAGAGGGAGGGGGGGGTTGTTCATGGTAAACAGGAGCCAGAGGGGGGGGGGTCGTTCATGGTAAACAGGAGCCAGAGGGGGGTCGTTCATGGTAAACAGGAGCCAGGGGGGGAGGGGGGGGGTCGTTCATGGTAAACAGGAGCCAGGGGGAGGGGGGTCGTTCATGGTAAACAGGAGCCAGAGAGGGAGGGGGGTCGTTCATGGTAAACAGGAGCCAGAGAGGGGGGGGGGTCGTTCATGGTAAACAGGATCCAGAGAGGGAGGGGGGGTCGTTCATGGTAAACAGGAGCCAGAGAGGGAGGGGGTCGTTCATGGTAAACAGGAGCCAGAGGGGGGGGGGTTGTTCATGGTAAACAGGAGCCAGAGAGGGAGGGGGGGTCGTTCATGGTAAACAGGAGCCAGAGAGAGAGGGAGGGGGGGTCGTTCATGGTAAACAGGAGCCAGAGAGGGAGGGGGGGGTCGTTCATGGTAAACAGGAGCCAGAGAGGGAGGGGGGTCGTTCATGGTAAACAGGAGCCAGGAGGGGGGGGGTCGTTCATGGTAAACAGGAGCCAGAGAGGGAGGGAGGGAGGGGAGGGAGGGAGTCGTGTCATGGTAAACAGGAGCCAGAGAGGGAGGGGGGGGTCGTTCATGGTAAACAGGAGCCAGAGAGGGAGGGGGGTCGTTCATGGTAAACAGGAGCCAGAGAGGGAGGGGGTCGTTCATGGTAAACAGGAGCCAGAGAGGGAGGGGAGGGAGGGAGGGGGTCGTTCATGGTAAACAGGAGCCAGAGAGGGAGGGGGGCTCGTTCATGGTAAACAGGAGCCAGAGAGGGGGGGGGTCGTTCATGGTAAACAGGAGCCAGAGAGGGGGGGGTCGTTCATGGTAAACAGGAGCCAGAGAGGGAGGGGGGGTCGTTCATGGTAAACAGGATCCAGAGAGGGGGGGGGGTCGTTCATGGTAAACAGGAGCCAGAGAGGGTGGGGGTCGTTCATGGTAAACAGGAGCCAGAGAGGGGGTCGTTCATGGTAAACAGGATCCAGAGGGGGGAGGAGGGGGGTCGTTCATGGTAAACAGGAGCCAGAGAGGGAGGGGGGTCGTTCATGGTAAACAGGAGCCAGGGGGGGGTCGTTCATGGTAAACAGGAGCCAGAGAGGGAGGGGGGTCGTTCATGGTAAACAGGAGCCAGAGAGGGAGGGGGGTTGTTCATGGTAAACAGGAGCCAGAGGGGGTTGTTCATGGTAAACAGGAGCCAGAGAGGGAGGGGGGGGTCGTTCATGGTAAACAGGAGCCAGAGAGGGAGGGGGGGGGTCGTTCATGGTAAACAGGAGCCAGAGAGGGGGGGGGGTAAACAGGGGGACGTTCATGGTAAACAGGAGCCAGAGAGGGAGGGGGGGTCGTTCATGGTAAACAGGAGCCAGAGAGGGAGGGGGGTCGTTCATGGTAAACAGGAGCCAGAGAGGGAGGGGGTCGTTCATGGTAAACAGGAGCCAGAGAGGGGGGGGGGGTCGTCATGGTAAACAGGAGCCAGAGAGGGAGGGGGGTCGTTCATGGTAAACAGGAGCCAGAGAGGGGAGGGGGGTCGTTCATGGTAAACAGGAGCCAGAGGGGGGGGGGGTCGTTCATGGTAAACAGGAGCCAGGGAGGGAGGGGGTCGTTCATGGTAAACAGGAGCCAGAGAGAGAGGGAGGGGGGGGTCGTTCATGGTAAACAGGAGCCAGAGAGGGGGGGGGGGAGGTCGTTCATGGTAAACAGGAGCCAGGGAGGGAGGGGGTCGTTCATGGTAAACAGGAGCCAGAGAGGGAGGGGGGGTCGTTCATGGTAAACAGGAGCCAGAGAGGGAGGGAGGGAGGGGGGAGGGGGTCGTTCATGGTAAACAGGAGCCAGAGAGGGAGGGGGGGTCGTTCATGGTAAACAGGAGCCAGAGAGGGGGGGGTCGTTCATGGTAAACAGGAGCCAGAGAGGGAGGGGGGTCGTTCATGGTAAACAGGAGCCAGAGAGGGAGGGGGGTCGTTCATGGTAAACAGGAGCCAGAGAGGGAGGGGGGGGGGGTCGTTCATGGTAAACAGGAGCCAGAGAGGGAGGGGGGTCGTTCATGGTAAACAGGAGCCAGAGAGAGGGGGGTCGTTCATGGTAAACAGGAGCCAGAGAGGGAGGGGGTGGTCGTTCATGGTAAACAGGAGCCAGAGAGGGAGGGGGGGGTCGTTCATGGTAAACAGGAGCCAGAGAGGGAGGGGGTCGTTCATGGTAAACAGGAGCCAGAGAGGGAGGGGGGGTCGTTCATGGTAAACAGGAGCCAGAGAGGGAGGGGGGGTCGTTCATGGTAAACAGGAGCCAGAGAGGGAGGGGGGGGGTCGTTCATGGTAAACAGGAGCCAGAGAGGGAGGGAGGGAGGGAGGGAGGGGGTCGTTCATGGTAAACAGGAGCCAGAGAGGGAGGGGGGTCGTTCATGGTAAACAGGAGCCAGAGAGGGGGGGGTCGTTCATGGTAAACAGGAGCCAGAGAGGGGGGGGTCGTTCATGGTAAACAGGAGCCAGAGAGGGAGGGGGTCGTTCATGGTAAACAGGAGCCAGAGAGGGAGGGGGGTCGTTCATGGTAAACAGGAGCCAGAGAGGGAGGGGGGGGGTCGTTCATGGTAAACAGGAGCCAGAGAGGGAGGGGGTCGTTCATGGTAAACAGGAGCCAGAGAGGAGGGGGGTCGTTCATGGTAAACAGGAGCCAGAGAGGGGGGGGGTCGTTCATGGTAAACAGGAGCCAGGGAGGGAGGGGGGTCGTTCATGGTAAACAGGAGCCAGAGAGAGAGGGAGGGGGGGGGTCGTTCATGGTAAACAGGAGCCAGAGAGGGAGGGGGGGTCGTTCATGGTAAACAGGAGCCAGAGAGGGAGGGGGGAGGGGGTCGTTCATGGTAAACAGGAGCCAGAGAGGGAGGGAGGGAGGGAGGGGGTCGTTCATGGTAAACAGGAGCCAGGGAGGGAGGGGGGGGTCGTTCATGGTAAACAGGAGCCAGAGAGAGAGGGGGGGGGGTCGTTCATGGTAAACAGGAGCCAGAGAGGGAGGGGGGTCGTTCATGGTAAACAGGAGCCAGAGAGGGAGGGGGTCGTTCATGGTAAACAGGAGCCAGAGAGGGAGGGGGGGTCGTTCATGGTAAACAGGAGCCAGAGAGGGAGGGGTGGGGGGTCGTTCATGGTAAACAGGAGCCAGAGAGGAGGGAGGGAGGGAGGGGGTGGGGGTCGGTCGTCATGGTAAACAGGAGCCAGAGAGGGAGGGGGGGTCGTTCATGGTAAACAGGAGCCAGAGAGGGAGGGGGGGTCGTTCATGGTAAACAGGAGCCAGAGAGGGAGGGGGTCGTTCATGGTAAACAGGAGCCAGAGAGGGAGGGGGTGGGGGTCGTTCATGGTAAACAGGAGCCAGAGAGGGAGGGGGTGGGGGGTCGTTCATGGTAAACAGGAGCCAGAGAGGGAGGGGGTGGGGGGTCGTTCATGGTAAACAGGAGCCAGAGAGGGACGGGGGGTCGTTCATGGTAAACAGGAGCCAGAGAGGGAGGGGGGTCGTTCATGGTAAACAGGAGCCAGAGAGGGGGGGGGTCGTTCATGGTAAACAGGATCCAGAGAGGGGGGGGGTCGTTCATGGTAAACAGGAGCCAGAGAGGGAGGGGGGTCGTTCATGGTAAACAGGAGCCAGAGAGGGAGGGGGGGTCGTTCATGGTAAACAGGAGCCAGAGAGAGAGGGAGGGAGGAGGGGGTCGTTCATGGTAAACAGGATCCAGAGAGGGGGGGGGGGTCGTTCATGGTAAACAGGATCCAGAGAGGGAGGGGGGTCGTTCATGGTAAACAGGAGCCAGAGAGGGAGGGGGGGTCGTTCATGGTAAACAGGAGCCAGAGAGGGAGGGGGGGTCGTTCATGGTAAACAGGAGCCAGAGAGAGAGGGAGGGAGGAGGGGGGTCGTTCATGGTAAACAGGAGCCAGAGAGGGAGGGGGGTCGTTCATGGTAAACAGGAGCCAGAGAGGGAGGGAGGGGGTCGTTCATGGTAAACAGGAGCCAGAGAGAGAGGGAGGGAGGAGGGGGTCGTTCATGGTAAACAGGAGCCAGAGAGGGAGGGGGGTCGTTCATGGTAAACAGGAGCCAGAGAGGGGGGGTCGTTCATGGTAAACAGGAGCCAGAGAGGGGGGGGGGCGTTCATGGTAAACAGGAGCCAGAGAGGGAGGGAGGGGGTCGTTCATGGTAAACAGGAGCCAGAGAGGGAGGGAGGGAGGGGGTCGTTCATGGTAAACAGGAGCCAGAGAGGGAGGGGGGGGGGTCGTTCATGGTAAACAGGAGCCAGAGAGGGAGGGGAGGGGGGGTCGTTCATGGTAAACAGGAGCCAGAGAGGGAGAGGGGGGTCGTTCATGGTAAACAGGAGCCAGGGGGGGGTCGTTCATGGTAAACAGGAGCCAGAGAGGGAGGGGGGGGGTCGTTCATGGTAAACAGGAGCCAGAGAGGGAGGGGGGTCGTTCATGGTAAACAGCCAGAGAGGGAGGGGGTCGTTCATGGTAAACAGCCAGAGAGGGAGGGGGGGTCGTTCATGGTAAACAGGAGCTAGAGAGGGAGGGGGGGCGTTCATGGTAAACAGGAGCCAGAGAGGGAGGGGGGCGTTCATGGTAAACAGGAGCCAGAGAGGGAGGGGGTCGTTCATGGTAAACAGGAGCCAGAGAGGGAGGGGGGGTCGTTCATGGTAAACAGGAGCCAGAGAGGGAGGGGGGGTCGTTCATGGTAAACAGCCAGAGAGGGAGGGGGTCGTTCATGGTAAACAGCCAGAGAGGGAGGGGGTCGTTCATGGTAAACAGCCAGAGAGGGAGGGGGGTCGTTCATGGTAAACAGGAGCCAGAGAGGGAGGGGGTCGTTCATGGTAAACAGCCAGAGGGGGGCTCGTTCATGGTAAACAGCCAGAGAGGGGGGTCGTTCATGGTAAACAGCCAGAGAGGGGGGGTTGTTCATGGTAAACAGCCAGAGAGGGAGGGGGGGTTGTTCATGGTAAACAGCCAGAGAGGGAGGGGGTTGTTCATGGTAAACAGCCAGAGAGGGGGGGTCGTTCATGGTAAACAGCCAGAGAGGGGAGGGGGTCGTTCATGGTAAACAGCCAGAGAGGGGGGTCGTTCATGGTAAACAGCCAGCCAGAGAGGGAGGGGGGTTGTTCATGGTAAACAGCCAGAGAGGGAGGGGGGTTGTTCATGGTAAACAGCCAGAGAGGGAGAGGGGGGGTCGTTCATGGTAAACAGCCAGAGGGGGGTCGCCGTTCATGGTAAACAGCCAGAGGGGGAGGGGGGGGGTCGTTCATGGTAAACAGCCAGAGAGGGGGGAGGGGGTCGTTCATGGTAAACAGCCAGGCGTTTGAGTCGTACGTTAACATGTGGTCTTACACCTCTTGATCTTTATCACGGCTGGATGGTAGAATATGTTGTCAGTTGTGGTCTAGTTGTTACAGTCACAAGGCTCTGTTTTTAGCTGAGACAGCAGGAACTGAACGTTGAGATGACTGTTGTGGGTTACTGTCCATGTACTGCTGTTTAAATAGGTCAGTGACAGTTAGACTTGTCTTTTTAAAGGTTGTTTGGGAGTGTCTCTAGATTGCTCAGTTAGACTTGTCTTTTTAAAGGTTGTTTGAGAGCGTCTCTAGATTGCTCACAGTACCTCATCTTCCCATGGATCAGATATTTGGCCTAATGCCGACGAGTCACTTTTCTAAAAAAGCCCTACCTGCAGTGTAGGTTGGCCCTGTTACTTTAATGGGCATGAATATTCATGTAGACATTGACGGGGCTGGTGGAAAGACATGCTGTTTTAAAGACCTCCACCATTCTCTTGTTTCTGAACCATGGAGGCCTGTATAGACGTCAACCCACCCGGTGCTGTTTCCTAACCCACCCGGTGCCGTTGCTTCCTAACCCACCCGGTGCCGTTGCTTCCTAACCCACCCGGTGCCGTTGCTTCCTAACCCACCCGGTGCCGTTGCTTCCTAACCCACCCGGTGCCGTTGCTTCCTAACCCACCCGGTGCCGTTGTTTCCTAACACACCCGGTGCCGCTGTTGCAGGCTGTAGGCCTTCTTTTTATAAAGTAAACCCACTAAAAAGCAGGCCTCTCTGCCTTGGCTGCCATGCATAGGCTTGCTGGGTGGGTCTTTGTGTTTATGGTAAGTGGCTGGGGCAGCTGCATGCTTATGAAACCATTACTGGTCTCTGACACGGTCCTAAACCATTACTGTGTCCCACTAGTCTCTGACACGGTCCTAAACCATTACTGTGTCCCACTAGTCTCTGACACGGTCCTAAACCATTACTGTGTCCCACTAGTCTCTGACACGGTCCTAAACCATTACTGTGTCCCACTAGTCTCTGACACAGCTCAGGGTCTCCTAAACCCTAAACCATTACTGTGTCCCACTAGTCTCTGACACAGCTCAGGGTCTCCTCAACCCTAAACCATTACTGTGTCCCACTAGTCTCTGACACAGCTCAGGGTCTCCTCAACCCTAAACCATTACTGTGTCCCACTAGTCTCTGACACAGCTCAGGGCCTCCTAAACCATTACTGTGTCCCACTAGTCTCTGACACAGCTCATGGTCTCCTCAACCATTACTGTGTCCCACTAGTCTCTGACACAGCTCAGGGTCTCCTAAACCATTACTGTGTCCCACTAGTCTCTGACACAGCTCAGGGTCTCCTCAACCCTAAACCATTACTGTGTCCCACTAGTCTCTGACACAGCTCAGGGTCTCCTCAACCCTAAACCATTACTGTGTCCCACTAGTCTCTGACACAGCTCAGGGTCTCCTCAACCCTAAACCATTACTGTGTCCCACTAGTCTCTGACACAGCTCAGGGTCTCCTCAACCCTAAACCATTACTGTGTCCCACTAGTCTCAGACACGGCTCAAATTGTTTTTGACGCACAAAACGATTTAGGCAACAGGGGAACTTGCTCCAGAAGGGGGTTGAATATCTCTGCTGTAACCAAGAAGCTTGATGTTGACATCTAGCCACTTAGCAAGTTAGAAACCCTGATGCATAGCTGGAGCCCTCTTAGTCCTTATAGTTTTATAAGCAGTAGTGTAGCTCGCAGCAAGGTGAGAGTGCATCCAACCTAGATGTTTCGGTATGGTAGACTGGCCTTCGAATGGGAGAATTATAGTGTTGTGTCCCCAAGTCAACTTCAGGGAAACACAAGACGATGCCTAGTCGTCTCCTCTGTAATGTGGTTTGGTTAGCCTATAGCCTATAGCCTTTAGCCTATAGCCTTTAGCCTATAGCCTTTAGCCTATAGCCCTTAGCCTATAGCCTATAGCCTTTAGCCTTTAGTCTGCCAAACAATAGGACTAATTGATGTACTGTTATCTCCAGAGCACTGTAACCACCACAAATCCTGCTTTGACCAATTGGAATACAACACGTTCACCGACCCAGGCCTAACTGTCAAGGTTCTGTTTCCTACAACACGTTCACCGACCCAGGCCTAACTGTCAAGGTTCTGTATCCTACAACACGTTCACCGACCCAGGCCTAACTGTCAAGGTTCTGTATCCTACAACACGTTCACCGACCCAGGCCTAACTGTCAAGGTTCTGTATCCTACAACACGTTCACCGACCCCAGGCCTAACTGTCAAGGTTCTGTATCCTACAACACGTTCACCGACCCAGGCCTAACTGTCAAGGTTCTGTATCCTACAACACGTTCACCGACCCCAGGCCTAACTGTCAAGGTTCTGTATCCTACAACATGTTCACCGACCCCAGGCCTAACTTCTCAAGTCTCAAGGTTCTGTATCCTACAACACGTTCACCGACCCCAGGCCTAACTTCTCAAGTCTCAAGGTTCTGTATCCTACAACACGTTCACCGACCCCAGGCCTAACTTCTCAAGTCTCAAGGTTCTGTATCCTACAACACGTTCCCCCGACCCCAGGCCTAACTTCTCAAGTCTCAAGGTTCTGTATCCTACAACACGTCCCCCGACCCCAGGCCTAACTGTCAAGGTTCTGTATCCTACAACACGTTCCCCCGACCCAGGCTTAACTTCTCAAGGTTCTGTATCCTACAACACGTTCCCCGACCCAGGCTTAACTTCTCAAGGTTCTGTATCCTACAACACGTTCCCCCGACCCAGGCTTAACTTCTCAAGGTTCTGTATCCTACAACACGTTCCCCCGACCCAGGCTTAACTTCTCAAGGTACGGGTGTTTTCATTTCACAACGGTGATGATTTGCTGATGCATCAACAACCGGTCTGAACCGGTTTTCTTTCCTCAGTCTGTTCATTGTTCATTGTTCCTGTACTACATACCATGTCAACATAGGACATAGGAAGCAACAAGAGGTCTGAGCTGGTCTGAACCGGTTTTCTTTCCTCAGTCTTTTCATTGTTCATTGTTCCTGTACTACATACCATGTCAACATAGACCATCAGGACATAGGAAGCAACAAGAGGTCTGAGCTGGTCTGAACTGGTCTGAACCGGTTTTCTTTCCTCAGTCTGTTCATTGTTCCCTCTGTTCCTGTCCTGTATTACATACCATGTCAACATAGACCAGCAGCCAATGGGAAGACGTCTAGGGCCTATGAACCAATGGGCATGAGATGGACGTGTGGATCCTTCTTCAAGCTGAATGCAGCGCTGAAAGAAATGTACCAGCAGCCAATAGGAAGACGTCTAGGGCCTATGAACCAATGGGCATGAGATGGACGTGTGGATCCTTCTTCAAGCTGAATGCAGCGCTGAAAGAAATGTACCAGCAGCCAATAGGAAGACGTCTAGGGCCTATGAACCAATGGGCATGAGATGGACGTGTGGATCCTTCTTCAAGCTGAATGCAGCGCTGAAAGAAATGTACCAGCAGCCAATAGGAAGACGTCTAGGGCCTATGAACCAATGGGCATGAGATGGACGTGTGGATCCTTCTTCAAGCTGAATGCAGCGCTGAAAGAAATGTACCAGCAGCCAATAGGAACAGAGTTAGCTAGTAGAGACTTTTCAGGAAACATGACTGGTTCTTCTCAAGCACTAGCCTCTAGTCTGGTCCCAGATCTGTTTTGCCAACTCCTATGGTCATTCTCACACTTATGACAATGACCATAGAGGTTGGCAAGATGGCAGAAACTGATCTGGGACCAGGCTACTTGATCACCAGCTAGCAGTAGCATAAATGGATGATTTGGGCTAGACTTCATCACCTGGGGGGAGTTGTTGGGCCTTCCTCAGGTGCCCACTGCCTAGCTAGCAGACACTAGGATTAGGCTACAGTACAGACGAGGGCTACAATCCTGAGACAGTTTGACCCAGACCCCGGGGGCCTGGCGGGACACTTACCCAGCGTCAGATGAACTAGTGGGTAGCGTTTGTATATGTCCCCGGGGCCCTGGTGGGACACGGCCGGGGGCCTGGCGGGACACTTACCCAGCGTCAGACGAACTAGTGGGTAGCGTTTGTATATGTCCCCGGGGCCCTGGTGGGACACGGCCGGGGGCCTGGCGGGACACTTACCCAGCGTCAGACGAACTAGTGGGTAGCGTTTGTATATGTCCCCGGGGGCCTGGTGGGACACGGCCGGGGGCCTGGCGGGACACTTACCCAGCGTCAGACGAACTAGTGGGTAGCGTTTGTATATGTCCCCGGGGCCCTGGTGGGACACGGCCGGGGGCCTGGCGGGACACTTACCCAGCGTCAGACGAACTAGTGGGTAGCGTTTGTATATGTCCCCGGGGCCCTGGTGGGACACGGCCGGGGGCCTGGCGGGACACTTACCCAGCGTCAGACGAACTAGTGGGTAGCGTTTGTATATGTCTCTGTGTGCAGTATGAAGGAAGTAAGGGCTGGTTTTGAGAGCCAATGCTAACTAGCCAGATTCTCACATGATCCCTTTTTAAATGTTGTACATTAGATTTGCTGCTTACAGCTTCTGGTCACCAGTTTGCTTCCCACTAATGACCAGTAAACATTTATTTATATTTATTTTTATTTCACCTTTATTTAACCAGGTAGGCCCCGTTGAGAACACCTTTATTTAACCAGGTAGGCCCCGTTGAGAACACCTTTATTTAACCAGGTAGGCCCCGTTGAGAACACCTTTATTTAACCAGGTAGGCCCCGTTGAGAACAAGTTCTCATTTACAACTGAGACCTGGTCAAGATAAAGCAAAGCAGTGCGACAGAAACAACAACACAGAGTTACACATGGAGTAAACAACAACAGAGTTACACATGGAGTAAACAACAACACAGAGTTACACATGGAGTAAACAACAACACAGAGTTACACATGGAGTAAACAACAACACAGAGTTACACATGGAGTAAACAACAACACAGAGTTACACATGGAGTAAACAACAACACAGAGTTACACATGGAGTAAACAACGACACAGAGTTACACATGGAGTAAACAACGACACAGAGTTACACATGGAGTAAACAACGACACAGAGTTACACATGGAGTAAACAACGACACAGAGTTACACATGGAGTAAACAACAACACAGAGTTACACATGGAGTAAACAACAACACAGAGTTACACATGGAGTAAACAACGACACAGAGTTACACATGGAGTAAACAACAACACAGAGTTACACATGGAGTAAACAACAACACAGAGTTACACATGGAGTAAACAAAACATACAGTAGAAAACAAAAAGTCTATATACAGCGAGTGACCCGGCTCTCCTCCTATCAGCCCCCTGAGTGACCCGGCTCTCCTCCTATCAGCCCCCTGAGTGACCCGGCTCTCCTCCTATCAGCCCCCTGAGTGACCCGGCTCAGAGTATTCTACACTTTTGTGTATACCCATCCTCCTGTCCTCATTTGGCACTGTGGTTTCCTCTAGACCCAGTTGTGTCTCTCTGGTGTTTTCAGTGCGACGGCCTTCGCCGTTTCAGCAACTTTAGACACCTCAGAAAGGCCACTGTTTGACAGGCTGACTGACCACAGAGGAAGAAGTCTTGGTCTCCGCTGGTTAAAACTGGCACGTTGTCGAGAGGCTCGCCGGTTAAAACTGGCACGTTGACAGGCCTGTTTATTAATGTGCCCTGTTCCCTTGTAAAAACTAAATAACCAGTCTGTCTGCTGGCAGACCACTCCAGTGTTTAATTGCTAAATTGTAATTACTTCGCCACTACGGCTTATTCACTGCCTTACCTCCCTAATCTTACCTCATTTGCATACACTCATTTGTGTCACCTTTTCTATTGCGTTATTGACTGTATGTTTGTTTACTCCATGTGTAACTCTGTTTGTGTCGCACTGCTTTGCTTTATCTTGACCAGGACGCAGTTGTAAATGAGAACTTGTTCTCAACTGGCCTACCTGGTTAAATAAAGGTGAATAAAAAAAAAAGACAGAACTAGCAGCATGTCTAGGGACTCCTGGGACAGACAGACAGACCTGGTGTCCAGTCTATGTACTGAGGACCCCATGTTACCAGCTGGTGTCCAGTCTACTTACTGAGGGCCCCATGTTACAGCTGGTGTCCAGTCTACTTACTGAGGGCCCCATGTTACCAGCTGGTGTCCAGTCTACTTACTGAGGACCCCATGTTACCAGCTGGTGTCCAGTCTACTTACTGAGGACCCCATGTTACCAGCTGGTGTCCAGTCTACTTACTGAGGGCCCCATGTTACAGCTGGTGTCCAGTCTACTTAGTGAGGGCCCCATGTTACCAGCTGGTGTCCAGTCCACGTACTGAGGGCCCATGTTACCAGCTGGTGTCCAGTCTACTTACTGAGGGCCCCATGTTACCAGCTGGTGTCCAGTCCACGTACTGAGGGACCATGTTACAGCTGGTGTCCAGTCTACTTACTGAGGACCCCATGTTACAGCTGGTGTCCAGTCTACGTACTGAGGGCCCATGTTACAGCTGGTGTCCAGTCTACTTAGTGAGGGACCCATGTTACAGCTGGTGTCCAGTCTACGTACTGAGGGCCCATGTTACCAGCTGGTGTCCAGTCTACGTACTGAGGGCCCATGTTACCAGCTGGTGTCCAGTCTACTTAGTGAGGGCCCCATGTTACAGCTGGTGTCCAGTCTACTTACTGAGGGCCCCATGTTACCAGTCTTGTTGCTGTGACTTGATGTGATCACTGTTAGGCCTAGTGATGGAGGTCACCATGGTCAGTCAGCCCCCTGCAGTCTTGTGATGAGTTTATATTCTGACTTCTCTCCTCTCTTGTCAGCTCTTATTGTGTCCCCCCCTCTGTTCATTATGATCAAAACAACGTGCCTTTTGTTCCACAGACAATGACTCTCTCCCTGCTCTCTACTCCCTCTCTCCCAGCTCTCCTCTCTCCCAGCGCTCCTCTCTCCAGTTGTTCTGTCATTCATCTGACTCTCTCTTCACCCAACCCCTCTGTGCAGTCCTCCTCATACCTGACCCCTCTGTGCAGTCCTCCTCATACCTGACCCCTCTGTGCAGTCCTCCTCCTCTGACCCCTCTGTGCAGTCCTCATCATACCAGACCCCTCTGTGCAGTCCTCCTCATACCTGACCCCTCTGTGCAGTCCTCCTCATACCTGACCCCTCTGTGCAGTCCTCCTCATACCTGACCCCTCTGTGCAGTCCTCCTCATACCTGACCCCTCTGTGCAGTCCTCCTCATACCTGACCCTCTGTGCAGTCCTCCTCATACCTGACCCCTCTGTGCAGTCCTCCTCATACCTGACCCCTCTGTGCAGTCCTCCTCATACCTGACCCCTCTGTGCAGTCCTCCTCATACCTGACCCCTCTGTGCAGTCCTCCTCATACCTGACCCCTCTGTGCAGTCCTCCTCATACCTGACCCCTCTGTGCAGTCCTCCTCATACCTGACCCCTCTGTGCAGTCCTCCTCATACCTGACCCCTCTGTGCAGTCCTCCTCATACCTGACCCCTCTGTGCAGTCCTCCTCATACCTGACCCCTCTGTGCAGTCCTCCTCATACCTGACCCCTCTGTGCAGTCCTCCTCATACCTGACCCCTCTGTGCAGTCCTCCTCATCTCTGACCCCTCTGTGCAGTCCTCCTCATCTTCTACTGTGGTTCTGGAATGAATGGATCTTGTCCAACCACTGCCGTTCTCCTTTTTGGTATCTACAAGAGTGTGTCGTTGGAGACCTCAAATTCTGATGATACTGACAGACACAGTCTGAGTTGAGCTACCAGAGAGTTTAAATCAGCACTGGAGAGATGCAGTAGTCTGGTCCCAGATCTGTTTGTACGGTGTCACCAACTCTCACGATCACTGTCATTTCCATTGCAAACAGATCTTAGATCAGGCTTATGAGAGGAAGCCCCTTGGGAGGAAGCCCCTTGAGAGGAAGCCCCTTGAGAGGAAGCCCCTTCAGGGATTCTTACTGACCGCCCCACAGTTCAGGTGGGTCATGAGGTCAGGGTTTTAATCTGACAGGATTCTAATCACCGCCCCACAGTTCAGGTGGGTCACGAGGTCAGGGTTTTAATCGGACAGGATTCTAATCACCGCCCCACAGTTCAGCTGGGTCATGAGGTCAGGGTTGAGGGTTGTTGAGAAACAAGGTCCTGAACTCCAGAAACGGACAGGATTCTAATCCCTTTGTTCGTCTGTGTGTCTCCTGCGACAGAGGAGGGACAGGAAGTAGACATTCCAGGAGGTGCTGAGGATCGTCAAGATGGCCTCCATCGCCAACCCGGTTCACAGCCAAAATGCGCCGGAATAGAGTGTGGCAGCGGAGATGTGGGGCGGCGTTGCCTTGGTGATCATTTACACAACATTACTGGAAAAGAAGCCGGGTGTCGACGATGTAAAGTCCAAAGTCAAAAAGACCGATTTGGAGCTGGTGAGAAGTTCTCCACACACACACACACACCTTTGTATATGACTTTGTTATTTGCATATATCCTTTGTGATTGTATGTTTGTACTGTGTTTAGTCAGTATGATGTCAACCATCCTGTCAGTAGGAAACACCAAGCCCAGTGTTTAGTCAGTATGTTGATGTCAACCATCCTGTCAGTTGGTAGGAAACACCAAGCCCAGTGTTTAGTCAGTATGTTGATGTCAACCATCCTGTCAGTTGGTAGGAAACACCAAGCCCAGTGTTTAGTCAGTATGATGTCAACCATCCTGTCAGTAGGAAACACCAAGCCCAGTGTTGACCATCCTGTCAGTTGGTAGGAAACACCAAGCCCAGTGTTTAGTCAGTATGTTGATGTCAACCATCCTGTCAGTTGGTAGGAAACACCAAGCCCAGTGTTTAGTCAGTATGATGTCAACCATCCTGTCAGTTGGTAGGAAACACCAAGCCCAGTGTTTAGTCAGTATGTTGATGTCAACCATCCTGTCAGTTGGTAGGAAACACCAAGCCCAGTGTTTAGTCAGTATGATGTCAACCATCCTGTCAGTTGGTAGGAAACACCAAGCCCAGTGTTTAGTCAGTATGATGTCAACCAGCCTGTCAGTTGGTAGGAAACACCAAGCCCAGTGTTTAGTCAGTATGATGTCAACCATCCTGTCAGTTGGTAGGAAACACCAAGCCCAGTGTTTAGTCAGTATGTTGATGTCAACCATCCTGTCAGTTGGTAGGAAACACCAAGCCCAGTGTTTAGTCAGTATGATGTCAACCATCCTGTCAGTTGGTAGGAAACACCAAGCCCAGTGTTTAGTCAGTATGATGTCAACCATCCTGTCAGTCGGTAGGAAACACCAAGCCCAGTGTTTAGTCAGTATGATGTCAACCATCCTGTCAGTCGGTAGGAAACACCAAGCCCAGTGTTTAGTCAGTATGATGTCAACCATCCTGT
Organism: Oncorhynchus nerka; assembly: GCF_034236695.1. Taxonomy (NCBI): domain Eukaryota; kingdom Metazoa; phylum Chordata; class Actinopteri; order Salmoniformes; family Salmonidae; genus Oncorhynchus; species Oncorhynchus nerka. The sequence continues at coordinate 638,720 of NC_088405.1, forward strand.
CAGTTGGTAGGAAACACCAAGCCCAGTGTTTAGTCAGTATGATGTCAACCATCCTGTCAGTTGGTAGGAAACACCAAGCCCAGTGTTTAGTCAGTATGATGTCAACCATCCTGTCAGTCGGTAGGAAACACCAAGCCCAGTGTTTAGTCAGTATGATGTCAACCATCCTGTCAGTCAGTTGGTAGGAAACACCAAGCCCAGTGTTTAGTCAGTATGATGTCAACCATCCTGTCAGTTGGTAGGAAACACCAAGCCCAGTGTTTAGTCAGTATGTTGATGTCAACCATCCTGTCAGTCGGTAGGAAACACCAAGCCCAGTGTTTAGTCAGTATGTTGATGTCAACCATCCTGTCAGTCGGTAGGAAACACCAAGCCCAGTGTTTAGTCAGTATGATGTCAACCATCCTGTCAGTCGGTAGGAAACACCAAGCCCAGTGTTTAGTCAGTATGATGTCAACCATCCTGTCAGTTGGTAGGAAACACCAAGCCCAGTGTTTAGTCAGTATGATGTCAACCATCCTGTCAGTTGGTAGGAAACACCAAGCCCAGTGTTTAGTCAGTATGATGTCAACCATCCTGTCAGTCGGTAGGAAACACCAAGCCCAGTGTTTAGTCAGTATGATGTCAACCATCCTGTCGGTAGGAAACACCAAGCCCAGTGTTGACCATCCTGTCAGTCGGTAGGAAACACCAAGCCCAGTGTTAACCATCCTGTCAGTCGGTAGGAAACACCAAGCCCAGTGTTTAGTCAGTATGATGTCAACCATCCTGTCAGTCGGTAGGAAACACCAAGCCCAGTGTTTAGTCAGTATGATGTCAACCATCCTGTCAGTTGGTAGGAAACACCAAGCCCAGTGTTGACCATCCTGTCAGTCGGTAGGAAACACCAAGCCCAGTGTTTAGTCAGTATGTTGATATCAACCATCCTGTCAGTCGGTAGGAAACACCAAGCCCAGTGTTAACCATCCTGTCAGTCGGTAGGAAACACCAAGCCCAGTGTTTAGTCAGTATGATGTCAACCATCCTGTCAGTCGGTAGGAAACACCAAGCCCAGTGTTTAGTCAGTATGATGTCAACCATCCTGTCAGTTGGTAGGAAACACCAAGCCCAGTGTTGACCATCCTGTCAGTCGGTAGGAAACACCAAGCCCAGTGTTGACCATCCTGTCAGTCGGTAGGAAACACCAAGCCCAGTGTTTAGTCAGTATGTTGATATCAACCATCCTGTCAGTCGGTAGGAAACACCAAGCCCAGTGTTTAGTCAGTATGATGTCAACCATCCTGTCAGTAGGAAACACCAAGCCCAGTGTTTAGTCAGTATGATGTCAACCATCCTGTCAGTAGGAAACACCAAGCCCAGTGTTTAGTCAGTATGATATCAACCATCCTGTCAGTAGGAAACACCAAGCCCAGTGTTGACCATCCTGTCAGTCGGTAGGAAACACCAAGCCCAGTGTTTAGTCAGTATGATGTCAACCATCCTGTCAGTCGGTAGGACACACCAAGCCCAGTGTTTAGTCAGTATGATGTCAACCATCCTGTCAGTCGGTAGGAAACACCAAGCCCAGTGTTTAGTCAGTATGATGTCAACCATCCTGTCAGTTGGTAGGAAACACCAAGCCCAGTGTTTAGTCAGTATGATGTCAACCATCCTGTCGGTAGGAAACACCAAGCCCAGTGTTGACCATCCTGTCAGTCGGTAGGAAACACCAAGCCCAGTGTTTAGTCAGTATGATGTCAACCATCCTGTCAGTTGGTAGGAAACACCAAGCCCAGTGTTGACCATCCTGTCAGTCGGTAGGAAACACCAAGCCCAGTGTTTAGTCAGTATGTTGATATCAACCATCCTGTCAGTCGGTAGGAAACACCAAGCCCAGTGTTAACCATCCTGTCAGTCGGTAGGAAACACCAAGCCCAGTGTTTAGTCAGTATGATGTCAACCATCCTGTCAGTCGGTAGGAAACACCAAGCCCAGTGTTTAGTCAGTATGATGTCAACCATCCTGTCAGTTGGTAGGAAACACCAAGCCCAGTGTTGACCATCCTGTCAGTCGGTAGGAAACACCAAGCCCAGTGTTGACCATCCTGTCAGTCGGTAGGAAACACCAAGCCCAGTGTTTAGTCAGTATGTTGATATCAACCATCCTGTCAGTCGGTAGGAAACACCAAGCCCAGTGTTTAGTCAGTATGATGTCAACCATCCTGTCAGTAGGAAACACCAAGCCCAGTGTTTAGTCAGTATGATGTCAACCATCCTGTCAGTAGGAAACACCAAGCCCAGTGTTTAGTCAGTATGATATCAACCATCCTGTCAGTAGGAAACACCAAGCCCAGTGTTGACCATCCTGTCAGTCGGTAGGAAACACCAAGCCCAGTGTTTAGTCAGTATGATGTCAACCATCCTGTCAGTCGGTAGGACACACCAAGCCCAGTGTTTAGTCAGTATGATGTCAACCATCCTGTCAGTCAGTTGGTAGGAAACACCAAGCCCAGTGTTTAGTCAGTATGATGTCAACCATCCTGTCAGTTGGTAGGAAACACCAAGCCCAGTGTTTAGTCAGTATGATGTCAACCATCCTGTCAGTTGGTAGGAAACACCAAGCCCAGTGTTTAGTCAGTATGATGTCAACCATCCTGTCAGTCGGTAGGAAACACCAAGCCCAGTGTTTAGTCAGTATGATGTCAACCATCCTGTCAGTTGGTAGGAAACACCAAGCCCAGTGTTTAGTCAGTATGATGTCAACCATCCTGTCAGTTGGTAGGAAACACCAAGCCCAGTGTAGAATAACGTCTTGACCGTCTAATCTCGCTGCCACGTTCTTCACCATCCCAAAGATGGAACAGTTTACGGCCTTACAGTATAATAAATGATAGATTTGTCCTATTCCACTATACAGACCATCAACCTATTCCACTCTACAGACCATCAACCTATTTCACTATACAGACCATCAACCTATTTCACTATACAGACCATCAACCTATTTCACTATACAGACCATCAACCTATTTCACTATACAGACCATCAACCTATTCCACTATACAGACCATCAACCTATTCCACTATACAGACCATCAACCTATTCCACTCTACAGACCATCAACCTATTCCACTCTACAGACCATCAACCTATTCCACTCTACAGACCATCAACCTATTCCACTCTACAGACCATCAACCTATTCCACTCTACAGACCATCAACCTATTCCACTCTACAGACCATCAACCTATTCCACTCTACAGACCATCAACCTATTCCACTCTACAGACCATCAACCTATTCCACTCTACAGACCATCAACCTATTCCACTGTACAGACCATCAACCTATTCCACTATACAGACCATCAACCTATTCCACTATAAAGGGAATATGGCTGTTCCATTTGGGATGCTTACTGTGATTACTGCGGCTGGGTTTGATGCTGTAAGCTTTTACTAATGGACTTAGGCCCGACTTCCCTTGGGTTGAATTCACTCCAACTCAAAAGCATTGCTTTCTCCTACTATCATTTCCATTCAGGAAGTGATGGAAAACGCTCTTACATTAATTGAACATTACTCGATTTAAAAGGATAGTTTTTATCACATTGAATCATGGTTGAATGGTGAAAGCTCAGCATGTTATCACGAGGGACTGAAGGAAGGCTGTGTCATGTAGTTCCTTCCATCCCGGAAGCCTCTTGTTTCCTGACATTCCGGAAGCCTCTTGTTTCCTGACATTCCGGAAGCCTCTTGTTTCCTGACATTCCGGAAGCCTCTTGTTTCCTGACATTCCGGAAGCCTCTTGTTTCCTGACATTCCGGAAGCCTCTTGTTTCCTGACATTCCGGAAGCCTCTTGTTTCCTGACATTCCGGAAGCCTCTTGTTTCCTGACATTCCGGAAGCCTCTTGTTTCCTGACATTCCGGAAGCCTCTTGTTTCCTGACATTCCGGAAGCCTCTTGTTTCCTGACATTCCGGAAGCCTCTTGTTTCCTGACATTCCGGAAGCCTCTTGTTTCCTGACATTCCGGAAGCCTCTTGTTTCCTGACATTCCGGAAGCCTCTTCTGAAAAACAAAGGGCTGTTATCTATAAAGTCCACTACTTTTGACCCGGGCCCATAGGGTTCTGGTCAACAGTAGAGGACTATATCACTCAACCTTTAGAAACAACAAGGCTGGTCAACTCTGACTCGTGTTTTCTCACCGGAGAAGAGAAATGTTCCGAGTGAAAATTCTCCCTGTAATGTGGACGTGAGTTTTCCCTCTGTCCACGTGAAACATCATCGTCATGCCCAGTCTCAGGAGACTGATCCTCAGTTTAAAGTGGAGACTGGACTGACTAGGACTGTGTCTTTTAAAGGGCACCCTATTTCTAATACAGTCACGTGACTTTGGTCCAGAGCCCTATGGGCCAATATGTAGTGGATAAGACGCCATTTTAGATGTGCCTAGGGGGAATCCATTCCACAGCTGCAGTCTCTAACGGCCTCTTTCATGCCACATTTACATAGACCTACAAAAACACCACACACACACACATTGGTTGACACTATTGTTTCTGTGGTTTGCAGTAGACCCATCTTTGCATTCCATTTCTACGGGGTAGGTGATGCTAGCTTACACTTCCTGTTTCATTGTGTAGAGTTCTGTGTATGTACAGACAGAACGTTAAGCTCCAGTGGGGAGGTGACTTGGTGACAGAACGTTAAGCTCCAGTGGGGAGGTGACTAGGTGACAGAACGTTAAGCTCCAGTGAAGAGGTGACTTGGTGACAGAACGTTAAGCTCCAGTGAAGAGGTGAGATGACTTGGTGACAGAACGTTAAGCTCCAGTGAAGAGGTGAGATGACTTGGTGACAGAACGTTAAGCTCCAGTGGTGAGGTGACTTGGTGACAGAACGTTAAGCTCCAGTGAAGAGGTGAGGTGACTTGGTGACAGAACGTTAAGCTCCAGTGGGGAGCTGACTTGGTGACAGAACGTTAAGCCCCAGTGGTGAGGTGACTTGGTGACAGAACGTTAAGCCCCAGTCGTGAGGTGACTTGGTGACAGAACGTTAATAAGCTCCAGTGTTGAGGGGAGGTGACTTGGTGACAGAACGTTAATAAGCTCCAGTGGTGAGGTGACTTGGTGACAGAACGTTAAGCCCCAGTGTTGAGGTGAGGTAACTTGGTGACAGAACGTTAAGCCCCAGTGTTGAGATGACAGAACGTTAAGCTCCAGAGGTGAGGTGACTTGGTGACAGAACGTTAAGCCCCAGTGTTGAGATGACAGAACGTTAAGCCCCAGTCGTGAGGTGATTTGGTGACAGAACGTTAAGCTCCAGTGGGGAGGTGACTTGGTAACAGAACGTTAAGTTCCAGTGTTGAGGTGAGGTGACTTGGTGACAGAACGTTAAGCTCCAGAGGTGAGGTGACTTGGTGACAGAACGTTAAGCTCCAGTGTTGAGGTGACTTGGTGACAGAACGTTAAGCCCCAGTGTTGAGGTGACTTGGTGACAGAACGTTAAGCCCCAGTGTTGAGGTGACTTGGTGACAGAACGTTAAGCCCCAGTGTTGAGGTGACTTGGTGACAGAACGTTAAGCCCTAGTGTTGAGGTGACAGAACGTTAAGCTCCAGTGTTGAGGTGAGGTGACTTGGTGACAGAACGTTAAGCCCCAGTGTTGAGGTGACTTGGTGACAGAACGTTAAGCTCCAGTGTTGAGGTGAGGTGACTTGGTGACAGAACGTTAAGCCCTTGTGTTGAGGTGACAGAACGTTAAGCTCCAGTGTTGAGGTGAGGTGACTTGGTGACAGAACGTTAAGCCCCAGTGTTGAGGTGACTTGGTGACAGAACGTTAAGCTCCAGTGTTGAGGTGAGGTGACTTGGTGACAGAACGTTAAGCCCTAGTGTTGAGGTGACTTGGCGACAGAACGTTAAGCCCCAGTTTTGAGGTGACTTGGTGACAGAACGTTAAGCTCCAGTCGTGAGGTGACTTGGTGACAGAACGTTAAGCCCCAGTGTTGAGGTGACTTGGTGACAGAACGTTAAGCTCCAGTGTTGAGGGGAGGTGACTTGGTGACAGAACGTTAAGCTCCAGTGTTGAGGAGAGGTGACTTGGTGACAGAACGTTAATAAGCTCCAGTGGTGAGATGACTTGGTGACAGAACGTTAAGCTCCAGTGTTGAGGGGAGGTGACTTGGTGACAGAACGTTAAGCTCCAGTGTTGAGGAGAGGTGACTTGGTGACAGAACGTTAATAAGCTCCAGTGGTGAGGTGACTTGGTGACAGAACGTTAAGCCCCAGTGTTGAGGTGAGGTGACTTGGTGACAGAACGTTAATAAGCTCCAGTGTTGAGGTGACTTGGTGACAGAACGTTAAGCTCCAGTCGTGAGGTGACTTGGTGACAGAACGTTAAGCCCCAGTGTTGAGGTGACTTGGTGACAGAACGTTAAGCTCCAGTGTTGAGGGGAGGTGACTTGGTGACAGAACGTTAAGCTCCAGTGTTGAGGAGAGGTGACTTGGTGACAGAACGTTAATAAGCTCCAGTGTTGAGGAGAGGTGACTTGGTGACAGAACGTTAAGCTCCAGTGTTGAGGTGAGGTGACTTGGTGACAGAACGTTAATAAGCTCCAGTGTTGAGGTGACTTGGTGACAGAACGTTAATAAGCTCCAGTGTTGAGGTGACTTGGTGACAGAACGTTAAGCTCCAGTGTTGAGGGGAGGTGACTTGGTGACAGAACGTTAAGCCCCAGTGTTGAGGTGAGGTGACTTGGTGACAGAACGTTAATAAGCTCCAGTGTTGAGGTGACTTGGTGACAGAACGTTAAGCTCCAGTGTTGAGGAGAGGTGACTTGGTGACAGAACATTAATAAGCTCCAGTGGTGAGGTGACTTGGTGACAGAACGTTAAGCTCCAGTGTTGAGGTGAGGTGACTTGGTGACAGAACGTTAAGCTCCAGTGTTGAGGTGACTTGGCGGAGGGGCTTTCCAACCCACAGGCAGGTGTTTCCTGATGTGATGTCTTGTGTTTCCACAGATCAAGGCAGAGACCATGAGCCTTCAGGGGACAGCACTCTTCTCTTATGGAGTCATGGGTGAGTGTGGATATAATGGCTGTAGGAGTGGCTGGCTTACTGAGAATGAGATGTTTCTGATTTACCCGAGACCAAATAACAGCTCTGAATTTAGCCCAATAATGGATTTAGTTTGAATTAAGAGTAGCTGCTGCCTTGGCAGGAACTACATCTGGATCCATAATAAACCCCAGGAAGAGTAGCTGCTGCCTTGGCAGGAACTGATAGGGATCCATAATAAACCCCAGGAAGAGTAGCTGCTGCCTTGGCAGGAACTAATGGGGATCCATAATAAACCCCAGGAAGAGTAGCTGCTGCCTTGGCAGGAACTACATCTGGATCCATAATAAACCCCAGGAAGAGTAGCTGCTGCCTTGGCAGGAACTACATCTGGATCCATAATAAACCCCAGGAAGAGTAGCTGCTGCCTTGGCAGGAACTAATGGGGATCCATAATAAACCCCAGGAACTAATAGGGATCCATAATAAACCCCAGGAACTAATAGGGATCCATAATAAACCCCAGGAACTAATAGGGATCCATAATAAACCCCAGGAAGAGTAGCTGCTGCCTTGACAGGAACTAATGGGGATCCATAATAAACCCCAGTAACTAATAGGGATCCATAATAAACCCCAGGAACTAATAGGGATCCATAATAAACCCCAGGAAGAGTAGCTGCTGTCTTGACAGGAACTAATGGGGATCCATAATAAACCCCAGGAAGAGTAGCTGCTGCCTTGGCAGGAACTAATGGGGATCCATAATAAACCCCAGGAAGAGTAGCTGCTGTCTTGGCAGGAACTAATGGGGATCCATAATAAACCCCAGGAAGAGTAGCTGCTGCCTTGGCAGGAACTAATGGGGATCCATAATAAACCCCAGGAACTAATAGGGATCCATAATAAACCCCAGGAAGAGTAGCTGTTGCCTTGCAGCTAATGGGGATCCATAATAAACCCCAGGAAGAGTAGCTGCTGCCTTGGCAGGAACTAATGAGGATCCATAATAAACCCCAGGAAGAGTAGCTGCTGCCTTGGCAGGAACTAATAGGGATCCATAATAAACCCCAGGAACAGTAGCTTCTGCCTTGGCAGGAACTACATCTGGATCCATAATAAACCCCAGGAAGAGTAGCTGTTGCCTTGCAGCTAATGGGGATCCATAATAAACCCCAGGAAGAGTAGCTGCTGCCTTGCAGCTAATGGGGATCCATAATAAACCCCAGGAAGAGTAGCTGTTGCCTTGCAGCTAATGGGGATCCATAATAAACCCCAGGAAGAGTAGCTGCTGCCTTGACAGGAACTAATGAGGATCCATAATAAACCCCAGGAAGAGTAGCTGCTGCCTTGCAGCTAATGGGGATCCATAATAAACCCCAGGAAGAGTAGCTGCTGCCTTGGCAGGAACTAATAGGGATCCATAATAAACCCCAGGAAGAGTAGCTGCTGTCTTGACAGGAACTAATGGGGATCCATAATAAACCCCAGGAAGAGTAGCTGCTGCCTTGGCAGGAACTAATGGGGATCCATAATAAACCCCAGGAAGAGTAGCTGCTGCCTTGGCAGGAACTAATGGGGATCCATAATAAACCCCAGGAAGAGTAGCTGCTGTCTTGGCAGGAACTAATGGGGATCCATAATAAACCCCAGGAAGAGTAGCTGCTGCCTTGGCAGGAACTAATGGGGATCCATAATAAACCCCAGGAACTAATAGGGATCCATAATAAACCCCAGGAAGAGTAGCTGTTGCCTTGCAGCTAATGGGGATCCATAATAAACCCCAGGAAGAGTAGCTGCTGCCTTGGCAGGAACTAATGAGGATCCATAATAAACCCCAGGAAGAGTAGCTGCTGCCTTGGCAGGAACTAATAGGGATCCATAATAAACCCCAGGAACAGTAGCTTCTGCCTTGGCAGGAACTACATCTGGATCCATAATAAACCCCAGGAAGAGTAGCTGCTGCCTTGCAGCTAATGGGGATCCATAATAAACCCCAGGAAGAGTAGCTGCTGCCTTGCAGCTAATGGGGATCCATAATAAACCCCAGGAAGAGTAGCTGTTGCCTTGCAGCTAATGGGGATCCATAATAAACCCCAGGAAGAGTAGCTGCTGCCTTGACAGGAACTAATGAGGATCCATAATAAACCCCAGGAAGAGTAGCTGCTGCCTTGCAGCTAATGGGGATCCATAATAAACCCCAGGAAGAGTAGCTGCTGCCTTGGCAGGAACTAATAGGGATCCATAATAAACCCCAGGAAGAGTAGCTGCTGCCTTGACAGGAACTAATAGGGATCCATAATAAACCCCAGGAAGAGTAGCTGCTGCCTTGGCAGGAACTAATAGGGATCCATAATAAACCCCAGGAAGAGTAGCTGCTTCCTTGGCAGGAACTAATGGGGATCCATAATAAACCCCAGGAAGAGTAGCTGCTGCCTTGACAGGAACTAATGGGGATCCATAATAAACCCCAGGAAGAGTAGCTGCTGTCTTGGCAGGAACTAATGGGGATCCATAATAAACCCCAGGAAGAGTAGCTGCTGCCTTGGCAGGAACTAATGGGGATCCATAATAAACCCCAGGAACTAATAGGGATCCATAATAAACCCCAGGAAGAGTAGCTGTTGCCTTGCAGCTAATGGGGATCCATAATAAACCCCAGGAAGAGTAGCTGCTGCCTTGGCAGGAACTAATGAGGATCCATAATAAACCCCAGGAAGAGTAGCTGCTGCCTTGGCAGGAACTAATAGGGATCCATAATAAACCCCAGGAACAGTAGCTTCTGCCTTGGCAGGAACTACATCTGGATCCATAATAAACCCCAGGAAGAGTAGCTGCTGCCTTGCAGCTAATGGGGATCCATAATAAACCCCAGGAAGAGTAGCTGCTGCCTTGCAGCTAATGGGGATCCATAATAAACCCCAGGAAGAGTAGCTGTTGCCTTGCAGCTAATGGGGATCCATAATAAACCCCAGGAAGAGTAGCTGCTGCCTTGACAGGAACTAATGAGGATCCATAATAAACCCCAGGAAGAGTAGCTGCTGCCTTGCAGCTAATGGGGATCCATAATAAACCCCAGGAAGAGTAGCTGCTGCCTTGGCAGGAACTAATAGGGATCCATAATAAACCCCAGGAAGAGTAGCTGCTGTCTTGACAGGAACTAATGGGGATCCATAATAAACCCCAGGAAGAGTAGCTGCTGCCTTGGCAGGAACTAATGGGGATCCATAATAAACCCCAGGAAGAGTAGCTGCTGCCTTGGCAGGAACTAATGGGGATCCATAATAAACCCCAGGAAGAGTAGCTGCTGTCTTGGCAGGAACTAATGGGGATCCATAATAAACCCCAGGAAGAGTAGCTGCTGCCTTGGCAGGAACTAATGGGGATCCATAATAAACCCCAGGAACTAATAGGGATCCATAATAAACCCCAGGAAGAGTAGCTGTTGCCTTGCAGCTAATGGGGATCCATAATAAACCCCAGGAAGAGTAGCTGCTGCCTTGGCAGGAACTAATGAGGATCCATAATAAACCCCAGGAAGAGTAGCTGCTGCCTTGGCAGGAACTAATAGGGATCCATAATAAACCCCAGGAACAGTAGCTTCTGCCTTGGCAGGAACTACATCTGGATCCATAATAAACCCCAGGAAGAGTAGCTGCTGCCTTGCAGCTAATGGGGATCCATAATAAACCCCAGGAAGAGTAGCTGCTGCCTTGCAGCTAATGGGGATCCATAATAAACCCCAGGAAGAGTAGCTGTTGCCTTGCAGCTAATGGGGATCCATAATAAACCCCAGGAAGAGTAGCTGCTGCCTTGACAGGAACTAATGAGGATCCATAATAAACCCCAGGAAGAGTAGCTGCTGCCTTGCAGCTAATGGGGATCCATAATAAACCCCAGGAAGAGTAGCTGCTGCCTTGGCAGGAACTAATAGGGATCCATAATAAACCCCAGGAAGAGTAGCTGCTGCCTTGACAGGAACTAATAGGGATCCATAATAAACCCCAGGAAGAGTAGCTGCTGCCTTGGCAGGAACTAATAGGGATCCATAATAAACCCCAGGAAGAGTAGCTGCTTCCTTGGCAGGAACTAATGGGGATCCATAATAAACCCCAGGAAGAGTAGCTGCTGCCTTGACAGGAACTAATGGGGATCCATAATAAACCCCAGGAAGAGTAGCTGCTGCCTTGGCAGGAACTAATGGGGATCCATAATAAACCCCAGGAAGAGTAGCTGCTACCTTGGCAGGAACTAATGGGGATCCATAATACATATAACAGTCTTGTTTGGCAACCAATCTTTCCAATTTAGCTGTTAGGTTTTGATACACCGACTGGGTTTTGTTCATCCCACTGGTTTCACAACGCCCATTTTCAGATACAGTCCACGTATGCACTTCCTCATTCATTGCTAGAGCTGTTTGGCTGCGTTGTTAGTTCCCCGCTCGCGCTGCACAGATGTTGACACGCGTGTATAAATGCAAAACGGCATGTAGAAATGTTGAAACTGTTCACTGATCAATGTCCACACAGGCTACAACACTCTTTTGAAATGCAAAACCATACCGTTAGCTTCCAGTCGGCTAACTTCTACTAGGCTATTATTGTTCTACTAGTGTTGTAGGCTATATGTCCCCCCCCCCTGACTATTACCATGTTGTGTTGTAGGCTATATGTCCCCCCCGACTATTACCATGTTGTGTTGTAGGCTATATGTCCCCCTGACTATTACCATGTTGTGTTGTAGGCTATATGTCCCCCCGACTATTACCATGTTGTGTTGTAGGCTATATGTCCCCCCCCCTGACTATTACCATGTTGTGTTGTAGGCTATATGCCTCCCCTGACTATTACCATGTTGTGTTGTAGGCTATATGTCCCCCCTGACTATTACCATGTTGTGTTGTAGGCTATATGTCCCCCCTGACTATTACCATGTTGTGTTGTAGGCTATATGTCCCCCCCTGACTATTACCATGTTGTGTTGTAGGCTATATGTCCCCCCCCCCTGACTATTACCATGTTGTGTTGTAGGCTATATATGTCCCCCGCCCTGACTATTACCATGTTGTGTTGTAGGCTATATGTCCCCCCCTGACTATTACCATGTTGTGTTGTAGGCTATATGTCCCCCCCTGACTATTACCATGTTGTGTTGTAGGCTATATGTCCCCCCCTGACTATTACCACGTTGTAGGCTATATGTCCCCCTGACTATTACCATGTTGTAGGCTATATGTCCCCCCCCTGACTATTACCATGTTGTGTTGTAGGCTATATGTCCCCCCCTGACTATTACCATGTTGTAGGCTATATGCCCCCCCCTGACTATTACCATGTTGTGTTGTAGGCTATATACCCCCCTGACTATTACCATGTTGTGTTGTAGGCTATATGTCCCCCTGACTATTACCATGTTGTGTTGTAGGCTATATGTCCCCCCCTGACTATTACCATGTTGTGTTGTAGACTATATGTCCCCCCCTGACTATTACCATGTTGTGTTGTAGGCTATATGTCGTCCCCCTGACTATTACCATGTTGTGTTGTAGGCTATATGTCCCCCCTGACTATTACCATGTTGTGTTGTAGGCTATATGTCCCCCCCTGACTATTACCATGTTGTGTTGTAGGCTATATGTCATCCCCCCCTGACTATTACCATGTTGTGTTGTAGGCTATATGTCCCCCCTGACTATTACCATGTTGTGTTGTAGGCTATATGTCCCCCCCTGACTATTACCATGTTGTGTTGTAGGCTATATGTCCCCCCCTGACTATTACCATGTTGTGTTGTAGGCTATATGGCCCCCCCTGACTATTACCATGTTGTAGGCTATATGTCCCCCCCTGACTATTACCACGTTGTTGTAGGCTATATGTCCCCCCCCTGACTATTACCATGTTGTGTTGTAGGCTATATGTCCCCCCTGACTATTACCATGTTGTGTTGTAGGCTATATGTCCCCCCCTGACTATTACCATGTTGTGTTGTAGGCTATATGTCCCCCCCTGACTATTACCATGTTGTGTTGTAGGCTATATGTCCCCCCCCCTGACTATTACCATGTTGTGTTGTAGGCTATATGTCCCCCCTGACTATTACCATGTTGTGTTGTAGGCTATATGTCCCCCCCCTGACTATTACCATGTTGTGTTGTAGGCTATATGTCCCCCCCCCTGACTATTACCATGTTGTGTTGTAGGCTATATGTCCCCCCCTGACTATTACCATGTTGTGTTGTAGGCTATATGTCCCCCTGACTATTACCATGTTGTGTTGTAGGCTATATGTCCCCCTGACTATTACCATGTTGTGTTGTAGGCTATATGTCCCCCCTGACTATTACCATGTTGTGTTGTAGGCTATATGTCCCCCCCTCACTATTACCATGTTGTGTTGTAGGCTATATGTCCCCCTGACTATTACCATGTTGTGTTGTAGGCTATATGTCCCCCCTGACTATTACCATGTTGTGTTGTAGGCTATATGTCCCGTCCCCCTGACTATTACCATGTTGTGTTGTAGGCTATATGTCCCCCCCTGACTATTACCATGTTGTGTTGTAGGCTATATGTCCCCCCCCTGACTATTACCATGTTGTGTTGTAGGCTATATGTCCGTCCCCCTGACTATTACCATGTTGTGTTGTAGGCTATATGTCCCTCCCCCTGACTATTACCATGTTGTGTTGTAGGCTATATGTCCCCCTGACTATTACCATGTTGTGTTGTAGGCTATATGTCCCCCCCTGACTATTACCATGTTGTGTTTCAGAGACCGGCAGCAGGTGGGGTCTGGGCCGGGGTGTTGTGGAGCCCTGCCTCACCAGAGACCCTCAGTGGAGTCCTGTTGCCTGGAGAACCTGTGGGATGTCCTGCCCTCCGAGGTTCTACCCCGCCACTACTACCCGAGCTCAGTCAGAGACGCGGACTGGGTCCCACCAGCACCACCTCCATCCCGGGCACCATCACCAGCCTGCTACAGGACCTGAGCCTGGGTGAGACGTCAGCCGCAGCCTCCTCACCCTCCGCCGCTCCACCCTCCAAACGCCAGTGCCGCTCCGTCTCCTGCTCAGAGGACCTGGGAGGCCGGTCGTCGGCCTGGAGGCCCCAGGGGTCCGGGGTGTGGACGGCTGTGGCGAAGAGGCGATCCCACAGCGGAGGAAGTGTCCAGAGAGGATTTGCAACAGGAGGAGGGACGCGCTCTCAGCAGCTAGGGTTCCCTGTCAGGCAGCGTAGCTTCAGCTTCAGCCTGCCAGCTCACTCCAACACCCTCTCCCTGGATCTCACTGGCTTCACCCCCTGCCCTTCCTACTTCAGTGGCTTAGCCCCTCCCTCTTACTCCTCCCGGTCCTCCGAGCCCCCCAGGTCCTTCCTCTACCTCTCTCATGAACAGATCTGCCTCCCAGAGATCCAGGGAGTGCCGGCGTCGCCCCTGAGCTCCCCAGACTCCACCCCAGAGATGAAGCGCCGTGCTGGGCAGGGGGGGCTGGCCCGGAGTTGCTCTCAGCCCTGCGTCCTCAGCGACAAGAAGACTGGTATGAAGCGGAGGAGACCAGCCGACTCACACAAACAGAGGCCTTCTCTGGACCTGACCAAGATGACACAGGTTAGAAGGGGACGAATATATAATGGGTTTACCTGTGTTGTAATTCACTAGGATCTGGTCTGCTAGCTAGCTCAAATCTTTCCTGCACTGTTGGGTAAAGCAAACCATTTAAAAAGGTCAAGTTGTGTGTTTCTTCAACCGCTATTATTGAACAAGTCCAATAGTGTCCCGTCTAGGCCAGGGAAATATTGCATCTCCATGGAAACCAACTGCAGAGTATCTGCCAATGTCTGTTCAGTATCCTGCATGCTGTGTAGTTCTCTCTCCTCTCTATCCCAGTCCAGTCACGGTTTGCTTTAGTTTCTTTTTCCTGTGTGACCAAATAAATATTCATAACAAAAACATATAAAAAAAATATATATATTTTTTTATCCACAGAAACTTCGGAATTTCCAAAGCCTCAGCTGCCCTGGGATCACTGGGGACCACAGCTATCAATCAACCCAGGGCCCGCCCCCTCTGAGGACCACTGACCAATGTGAGACTGACTTCACCTCTGCAGGCGATCAGGGATTGGACGAGCCAACCGCCAGCTCCAAAGATGGCGGAGTTGTCACTAGTGTCTCTGGGGAAGAGGATCTAGCCATCTCCATCGAGGAGCTGGATTGGCTGAGCTCCCCGGTCTGCGACGACGTGACAGAAGGGGCAGCCACTGGCACCAGGAAGGATGTGTATCAGCTGGGAGGAGATCTGGACATCGATCAGATCGAGAGGAACTGAACCCGGGTCATTTTCATTAGGCACCAAACGGAACAAAACAGACTGAAACGAGGACAGAGAACCTGGATATGTCCAATGAGAAATGCTGCAAAATGTTAATGCTTTTTTTTCCTCATGTTCCCGAATGAACATGACCCTGAACTATACTTACCACCCTCAGGAGAATGGGACTGAATGACCCTGAACTATGCTTACCACCCTCAGGAGAATGGGACTGAATGACCCTGAACTATACTTACCACCCTCAATAGAATGGGACTGAATGAACATGACCCTGAACTATGCTTACCACCCTCAGGAGTATGGGACTGAATGACCCTGAACTATGCTTACCACCCTCAGGAGAATGGGACTGAACTATTCGTACCACCCTCAGGAGAATGGGACTGAATGACCCTGAACTATTCTTACCACCCTCAGGAGAATGGGACTGAATGACCCTGAACTATTCTTACCACCCTCAGGAGAATGGGACTGAATGACCCTGAACTATTCTTACCACCCTCAGGAGAATGGGACTGAATGACCCTGAACTATGACAGGCTTAAAGGACAAAGACAAGTAGACTACAGTAGTCCATGAGAAGAGACCAGACTCCTGCTCTGACTAAACCCTGTAGACTACAGTAGTCCATGTGAAGAGACCAGACTCCTGCTCTGACTAAACCCTGTAGACTACAGTAGTCCTTGTGAAGAGACCAGGCTCCTGCTCTGACTAAACCCTGTAGACTACAGTAGTCCTTGTGAAGAGACCAGGCTCCTGCTCTGACTAAACCCTGTAGACTACAGTAGTCCATGTGAAGAGACCAGGCTCCTGCTCTGACTAAACCCTGTAGACTACAGTAGTCCATGTGAAGAGACCAGGCTCCTGCTCTGACTAAACCCTGTAGACTACAGTAGTCCTTGTGAAGAGACCAGGCTCCTGCTCTGACTAAACCCTGTAGACTACAGTAGTCCATGTGAAGCGACCAGGTCATGTCTCTGGGAGTGAAAGGTGAAGGAGGGTCTCTCTTTGTCGTCTGTCTGGACTATCAGCATTTCTCTCGTAGCCTGAATGCCTTATCTACAACGATGTACTGGTTTGTATAACGATGTACTGGGTATGAACAGAATAAACAGCTGGTTTGTATTGTGATGTACTGGGTATGAACAGAACACAGCTGGTTTGTACTGTGATGTACTGGGTATGAACAGAACACAGCTGGTTTGTACTGGGTATGAACAGAACACAGCTGGTTTGTACTGGGTATGAACAGAACACAGCTGGTTTGTACTGGGTATGAACAGAACACAGCTGGTTTGTACTGGGTATGAACAGAACACAGCTGGTTTGTACTGGGTATGAACAGAACACAGCTGGTTTGTACTGGGTATGAACAGAATAAACAGCTGGTTTGTACTGGGTATGAACAGAACACAGCTGGTTTGTACTGGGTATGAACAGAATAAACAGCTGGTTTGTACTGGGTATGAACAGAACACAGCTGGTTTGTACTGGGTATGAACAGAACACAGCTGGTTTGTACTGGGTATGAACAGAACACAGCTAGTTTGTACTGGGTATG
Organism: Oncorhynchus nerka; assembly: GCF_034236695.1. Classification (NCBI taxonomy): domain Eukaryota; kingdom Metazoa; phylum Chordata; class Actinopteri; order Salmoniformes; family Salmonidae; genus Oncorhynchus; species Oncorhynchus nerka. The sequence continues at coordinate 655,653 of NC_088405.1, forward strand.
AACAGAACACAGCTGGTTTGTACTGGGTATGAACAGGATAAACAGCTGGTTTGTACTGGGTATGAACAGAACACACAGCTGGTTTGTATTAATTCTCTGCACGTGGATGTCGTCCCAATCGATCACCTAAACCTGACGCACGTGGGGATCTGAGATGATTTGATCCGTGTCGATCAATAAATTATTTATAATTATTAGGTCAATCAATATGGTCGTAGACCCCCCCTCCCCCTTTCCCTCTGATAGGCTAGGGGGAAGTTTCACCCTATTGCTTATACCAATCAAATCCACTCAGAGGGCGTAGGGCGCTAGGGGTCCGTCTGGGATTGGGGTTCGTCTGGGATAGAGGTCTGTCTGGGATAGGGGTCCGTCTGGGATTGGGCTGTTTCTCACCACCGATTCCTCCCACAGTACATTTACATTACATTTACATTTAAGTCATTTAGCAGACACTCTTATCCAGAGCGACTTACAAATTGGTGCTTTCACCTTATGACATCCAGTGGAACAGCCACTTTACAATAGTGCATCTAGGTCTTTTAAGGGGGAGGGGGAGAAGGATTACTTTATCCTTTCCTAGGTATTCCTTAAAGAGGTGGGGTTTCAGGTGTCTCCGGAAGGTGGTGATTGACTCCGCTGTCCTGGCGTCGTGAGGGAGTTTGTTCCACCATTGGGGGGCCAGAGCAGCGAACAGTTTTGACTGGGCTGAGCGGGAACTGTACTTCCTCAGTGGTAGGGAGGCGAGCAGGCCAGAGGTGGATGAACGCAGTGCCCTTGTTTGGGTGTAGGGCCTGATCAGAGCCTGGAGGTAGTGAGGTGCCGTTCCCCTCACAGCTCCGTAGGCAAGCACCATGGTCTTGTAGCGGATGCGAGCTTCAACTGGAAGCCAGTGGAGAGAGCGGAGGAGCGGGGTGACGTGAGAGAACTTGGGAAGGTTGAACACCAGACGGGCTGCGGCGTTCTGGATGAGTTGTAGGGTTTAATGGCACAGGCAGGGAGCCCAGCCAACAGCGAGTTGCAGTAATCCAGACGGGAGATGACAAGTGCCTGGATTAGGACCTGCGCCGCTTCCTGTGTGAGGCAGGGTCGTACTCTGCGGATGTTGTAGAGCATGAACCTACAGGAACGGGCCACCGCCTTGATGTTATTTGAGAACGACAGGGTGTTGTCCAGGATCACGCCAAGGTTCTTAGCGCTCTGGGACGAGGACACAATGGAGTTGTCAACCGTGATGGCGAGATCATGGAACGGGCAGTCCTTCCCCGGGAGGAAGAGCAGCTCCGTCTTGCCGAGGTTCAGCTTGAGGTGATGATCCGTCATCCACACTGATATGTCTGCCAGACATGCAGAGATGCGATTCGCCACCTGGTCGTCAGAAGGGGGAAAGGAGAAGATTAATTGTGTGTGTCGTCTGCATAGCAATGATAGGAGAGACCATGTGAGGTTATGACAGAGCCAAGTGACTTGGTGTATAGCGAGAATAGGAGAGGGCCTAGAACAGAGCCCTGGGGGACACCAGTGGTGAGAGCACGTGGTGAGGAGACGGATTCTCGCCACGCCACCTGGTAGGAGCGACCTGTCAGGTAGGACGCAATCCAAGCGTGGGCCGCGCCGGAGATGCCCAACTCGGAGAGGGTGGAGAGGAGGATCTGATGGTTCACAGTATCGAAGGCAGCCGATAGGTCTAGAAGGATGAGAGCAGAGGAGAGAGAGTTAGCTTTAGCAGTGCGGAGCGCCTCCGTGATACAGAGAAGAGCAGTCTCAGTTGAATGACTAGTCTTGAAACCTGACTGATTTGGATCAAGAACGTCATTCTGAGAGAGATAGCGGGAGAGCTGGCCAAGGACGGCACGTTCAAGAGTTTTGGAGAGAAAAGAAAGAAGGGATACTGGTCTGTAGTTGTTGACATCGGAGGGATCGAGTGTAGGTTTTTCAGAAGGGGGTGCAACTCTCGCTCTCTTGAAGACGGGAGGGACGTAGCCAGCGGTCAGGGATGAGTTGATGAGCGAGGTGAGGTAAGGGAGAAGGTCACCGGAGATGGTCTGGAGAAGAGAGGGAGGGGATAGGGTCAAGCGGGCAGGTTGTTGGGCGGCCGGCCGTCACAAGACGCGAGATGTCATCTGGAGAGAGAGGGGAGAAAGAGGTCAGAGCACAGGGTAGGGCAGTGTGAGCAGAACCAGCGGTGTCGTTTGACTTAGCAAACGAGGATCGGATGTCGTTGACCTTCTTTTCAAAATGGTTGACGAAGTCATCTGCAGAGAGGGAGGAGGGGGGAGGGGGAGGAGGATTCAAGAGGGAGGAGAAGGTGGCAAAGAGCTTCCTAGGGTTAGAGGCAGATGCTTGGAATTTAGAGTGGTAGAAAGTGGCTTTAGCAGCAGAGACAGAGGAGGAAAATGTAGAGAGGAGGGAGTGAAAGGATGCCAGGTCCGCAGGGAGGCGAGTTTTCCTCCATTTCCGCTCGGCTGCCCGGAGCCCTGTTCTGTGAGCTCGCAATGAGTCGTCGAGCCACGGAGCGGGAGGGGAGGACCGAGCCGGCCTGGAGGATAGGGGACATAGAGAGTCAAAGGATGCAGAAAGGGAGGAGAGGAGGGTTGAGGAGGCAGAATCAGGAGATAGGTTGGAGAAGGTTTGAGCAGAGGGAAGAGATGATAGGATGGAAGAGGAGAGAGTAGCGGGGGAGAGAGAGCGAAGGTTGGGACGGCGCGATACCATCCGAGTAGGGGCAGTGTGGGAAGTGTTGGATGAGAGCGAGAGGGAAAAGGATACAAGGTAGTGGTCGGAGACTTGGAGGGGAGTTGCAATGAGGTTAGTGGAGGAACAGCATCTAGTAAAGATGAGGTCGAGCGTATTGCCTGCCTTGTGAGTAGGGGGAAGGTGAGAGGTGAGGTCAAAAGAGGAGAGGAGTGGAAAGAAGGAGGCAGAGAGGAATGAGTCAAAGGTAGACGTGGGGAGGTTAAAGTCGCCCAGAACTGTGAGAGGTGAGCCGTCCTCAGGAAAGGAGCTTATCAAGGCATCAAGCTCATTGATGAACTCTCCGAGGGAACCTGGAGGGCGATAAATGATAAGGATGTTAAGCTTGAAAGGGCTGGTAACTGTGACAGCATGGAATTCAAAGGAGGCGATAGACAGATGGGTAAGGGGAGAAAGAGAGAATGACCACTTGGGAGAGATGAGGATCCCGGTGCCACCACCCCGCTGACCAGAAGCTCTCGGGGTGTGCGAGAGCACGTGGGCGGACGAAGAGAGAGCAGTAGGAGTAGCGGTGTTGTCTGTGGTGATCCATGTTTCCGTCAGAGCCAAGAAGTCGAGGACTGGAGGGAGGCATAGGCTGAGATGAACTCTGCCTTGTTGGCCGCAGATCGGCAGTTCCAGAGGCTACCGGAGACCTGGAACTCCACGTGGGTCGTGCGCGCTGGGACCACCAGATTAGGGTGGCTGCGGCCATGCGGTGTGGAGCGTTTGTATGGTCTGTGCAGAGAGGAGAGAACAGGGATAGACAGACACATAGTTGACAGGCTAGAGAAGAGGCTACGCTAATGCAGAGGAGATTGGAATGACAAGTGGACTACACGTCTCGAATGTTCAGAAAGTTAAGCTTACGTAGCAAGAATCTAATTGACTAAAATGATTAAAATGATAGAGTACTGCTGGGGTAGGCTAGCTGCGTTGTTGACACTACCCTAATCAAGTCGTACCGTTGAGTGTGAAGTTTCTACAATGCTGCTTATCGGGAGCTAGCTGGCTAGCTAGCAGTGTTGGTTACGTTACGTTGCGTTAGGAGAACGACAATAGCTGGCTAGCTAACCTAGAAAATCGCTCTAGACTACACAATTATCTTTGAAACAAAGACGGCTATGTAGCTAGCTATGTAGCTAGCTACGATCAAACAAATCACACCGTTGGGACTGTAATGAAATTAAATGAAAAAGTGATACTACCTGTGGAGCGACGAATGCGACCGGAATGCGAAAGTTCTATTCAGTAGACGTTGGCTGGCTATTGGCTAGCTAGGAGTGTCTCCTACGTTAAGGACGACAAAATAGCTGGCTAGCTAACCTCGGTGAATTAAGATAATCACTCTAAGACTACACACTCTAAACTACACAATTATCTTGGATACGAAGACAGCAAAGACAACTATGTAGCTATCTAATACTACACTAATCAAGTCATTCGGTTGAGTGTGATAGTTACTACAGTGCTACGGTAGCCGGTGAACGTATGCTAGCTGGCTAGCTGCTAGGCAGATAGGAGGGCGACGAAATACGATAATAACGCAATTATCACTCCAAGACTCCACACTCTAAGCTACACAATTATCTTGGATACGAAGACAGCAAAGACAACTATGTAGCTAGCTATGTAGCTAGCTAACACTACACTAATCAAGACGTTCAGTTGAGTGTGATAGTTACTACAGTGCTACGGTAGACGGTGAACGTGTTGGACAGATAGGAGATGACGAAATACGATAATTACGCAATTATCTTTGATACAACGCAAAGCGACTATGTAGCTAGCTAAGAGGAAATTGCTAAGATTAGACAAATCAGACCGTTGTACTATAATGAAATGTAATGAAATGTAATGAAAAAGTTATACAACCTGCAGACCGAAAAAGCGCGGATGCGACAGATCGCTCCAACCCGGAAGTCGTTAACAGGGACGTGAGGATGGCGATGGAGAGGGCGCTAGGGGTCCGTCTGGGATTGGGCTGTTTCTCACCACCGATTCCTCCCACAGTACGTTAACAGGGACGTGAGGATGGCGATGGAGAGGGCGTAGGGCGCTAGGGGTCCGTCTGGGATTGGGCTGTTTCTCAACGCCGATTCCTCCCACAGTACATTAACAGGGACGTGAGGATGGAGACTTTGAGAGATACCGTCTGTCTGTACATTCCTTCCTCTTACCTTTTTAATGGGGAAAATGTAATTTTACACACAGCACCCCCAGACCTGGGTTCAAATACTATTTGAAATCTTTCAAATAAATCAAATTTATTTATATAGCCCTTCGTACATCAGCTGATATCTCAAAGTGCTGTACAGAAACCCAGCCTAAAACCCCAAACCAGCAAGCAATGCAGGTGTAGAAGCACGGTGGCTAGGAAAAACTCCCTAGAAAGGCCAGAACTCTAGGAAGAAACCTAGAGAGGAACCAGGCTATATGGGGTGGCCAGTCCTCTTCTGGCTGTGCCAGGTGGAGATTAGAAACCTAGAGAGGAACCAGGCTATGAGGGGTGGCCAGTCCTCTTCTGGCTGTGCCAGGTGGAGATTAGAAACCTAGAGAGGAACCAGGCTATGAGGGGTGGCCAGTCCTCTTCTGGCTGTGCCAGGTGGAGATTATAAACCTAGAGAGGAACCAGGCTATGAGGGGTGGCCAGTCCTCTTCTGGCTGTGCCAGGTGGAGATTATAAACCTAGAGAGGAACCAGGCTATGAGGGGTGGCCAGTCCTCTTCTGGCTGTGCCAGGTGGAGATTATAAACCTAGAGGGAACCAGGCTATGAGGGTGGCCAGTCCTCTTCTGGCTGTGCCAGGTGGAGATTATAAACCTAGAGAGGAACCAGGCTATGAGGGGTGGCCAGTCCTCTTCTGGCTGTGCCGGGTGGAGATTATAAACCTAGAGAGGAACCAGGCTATGAGGGGTGGCCAGTCCTCTTCTGGCTGTGCCGGGTGGAGATTATAAACCTAGAGAGGAACCAGGCTATGTGGGGTGGCCAGTCCTCTTCTGGCTGTGCCAGGTGGAGATTATAAACCTAGAGAGGAACCAGGCTATGTGGGGTGGCCAGTCCTCTTCTGGCTGTGCCAGGTGGAGATTATAAACCTAGAGAGGAACCAGGCTATGAGGGGTGGCCAGTCCTCTTCTGGCTGTGCCGGGTGGAGATTATAACAGAACATGGCCAAGATGTTCAAATGTTCATAAATGACCAGCAGGGTCAAATAATAATAATCACAGTAGTTGTAGAGGGAGCAACAGGTCAGCACCTCAGGAGTAAATGTCAGTTGGCTTTTCATAGCCGATCATTAAGAGTATCTCTACCTCTCCTGCTGTTTCTAGATTTGAAAACAGCAGGTCTGGAACAGGTAGCACGTCCGGTGAACAGGTCAGGGTTCCATAGCCGCAGGCAGAACAGTTGATACTGGAGCAGCAGCACGGCCAGGTGGACTGGGGACAGCAAGGATTCATCATGCCAGGTAGTCCTGGGGCATGGTCCTAGGGCTCAGGTCCTCAGAGAGAGAGAAGAGAAGGAGAGAATTAGAGAACGCACACTTAAATTCACACTGGACACCGGATAAGACAGGAGAAATACTCCAGATATAACAAACTGACCCTAGCCCCCCGACACATAAACTACTGCAGCATAAACACTGGAGGCTGAGACAGGAGGGGTCAGGAGACACTGTGGCCCCATCTGACGATAAACACTTTGACCGTTTGCTTTAGTCTGGAGTGCTTTAGGCCTGCCTGGAGTGCTTTTGGAGTGCTTTAGGCCTGCCTGGAGTGCTTTAGGCCTGCCTGGAGTGCTGTAGGCCTGCCTGGAGTGCTTTAGGCCTGCCTGGAGTGCTTTAGGCCTGCCTGGAGTGCTTTAGGCCTGCCTGGAGTGCTTTAGGCCTGCCTGGAGTGCTTTAGGTCTGGAGTGCTTTAGGTCTGGAGTGCTTTAGGCCTGGAGTGCTTTAGGCCTTTTAGGCCTGGAGTGCTTTAGGCCTTTTAGGCCTGTCTGGAGTGCTTTAGGCCTGTCTGGATGATGGGACTATTATTCTGGTTAAACAGACCAGATCAGCCCAGTTAAAGTATTGAAATGATTTCAAATAGTATTTGAACCCAGGTCTGACACACACACACACACACACACACACACACACACACACAGCCTATACAGAGTGTACACACACACACACACACACAGAGTGAATCAATGAACATGTCGCACAATAACATTGAAATGAAATAGAAACTTAGTGATGATGCTCATGGCGTTTCTCCTCATTCGTCTGAGAGAGAAACTTAGTGATGATGCTAATGGCGTTTTTAAATATTCTTTTATTTTTAACAAGTTGTTACTACAACGCGATGTAAGGTAAAAAACATGAACACATTTCTATTGGAATAAACATGGTTGTTTTACATGTTCAGCTACCGTCTTAAGATATATGAATATAAACTCGGCAACAACAAAACAGAAACGTCCTCTCACTGTCAACTGCATTTATTTTCAGCAAAACTTAACAGGTGTAAATATTTGTATGAACATAACAAGATTCAACAACTGAGACATAAACTGAACCAGTTCCACAGACATGTGACTAACAGACATGTGACTAACAGACAAACAGACATGTGACTAACAGACATGTGACTAACAGACAAACAGACATGTGACTAACAGACATGTGACTAACAGACAAACAGACATGTGACTAACAGACATGTGACTAACAGAAATGGAATAATGTGTCCCTGAACAAAGGGGGGGGGGTCAAAATCAAAAGTAACAGTCAGTATCTGGTGTGGCCAGCAGCTGCATTAAGTACTGCAGTGCATCTCCTCCTCGTGGACTGCACCAGATTTGCCAGTTCTTACTGTGAGATGTTACCCCACTCTTCCACCAAGGCACCTGCAAGTTCCCGGATATTTCTGGATGGAATGACCCTAGCCCTCACCCTCTGATCCAACAGGTCCCAGACGTGCTCAATGGGATTGAGATCCGGGCTCTTCGCTGGCCATGGCAGAGCACTGACATTCCTCTCTTGCAGGAAATCACGCACAGAACGAGCAGTATGGCTGGTGGCATTGTCATGTCAGGATGAGCCTGCAGGAAGGGTACCACATGAGGGAGGAGGATGTCTTCCCTGTAACGCACAGCGTTGAGATTGCCTGCAATGACAACAAGCTCAGTCTGATGATGCTGTGACACACCGCCCCAGACCAGGACGGACCCTCCACCTTCAAATCGATCTCGCTCCAGAGTACAGGCCTCGGTGTAACGCTCATTCCTTCAACAATAAATGCGAATCCTACCATCACCCCTGGTGAGACAAAAACCGTGACTCGTCAGTAAAGAGCACTTTTTTCTAGTCCTGTCTGGTCCAGCGACGGTGGGTTTGTGCCCATAGGCGACGTTGTTGCTGGTGATGTCTGGTGAGGACCTGCATTAAAGCAGGCCTAGAAGCCCTCAGTCCAGCCCCTCTCAGCCTATTGTGGACAGTCTGAGCACTGATGGAGGAATTGTGTGTTCCTGATAGAAACAACTCGGGCAGTTGTTTCTATCCATGCGTGATGTTCGGATTTACCGATCCTGTGCAGGTGTTGTTACACGTGGTCTGCCACTGCGAGGACGATCAGCTGTCCGTCCTGTCTCCCTGTAGCGATGTCTTAGGCATCTCACAGTGAGGACATTGCAATGTATTGCCCTGGCCACATCTGCAGTCCTCACGCCTCCTTGCAGCATGCCTAAGGCACGTTCACGCAGGTGAGCAGGGAGCATGGGAATCTTTCTTTTGGTGTTTGTCCAGAGACATTCGGAAGTCCTCTTTTTAGTGTCCTAAGTTTTCAGAACTGTGACCTTAATTGCCTACCGTCTGTAAGCTGTTAGTGTCTTAACGACCGTTCCACAGGTGCATGTTCATTAATTGTTTATGGTTCATTGAACAAGCAGGGAAACATTGTTAAAACCCTTTACAATGAAGATCTGTGAAGTTATTTGGATTTTTACGAATTATCTTTGTAAGTGAGAATCCTGAAAATGGGTTTCTTTTTTTGCTGAGTTTACATACTGATCAGCACTTTGAAGCCTTCTTCATTGATGGTATTTTTATATATTTTTTTTATAGAAGTTCTAAAAGTCAAAAGAACTACTTAGATTAATATATTATTCATTATTTATTATTATTATTAATATTATTATATTATATTGTATTCAAAACAAAGACATCTGTCCTTCATAAATGTCTACCTTGTCCTGGACATATTGACCCAGTAGTGTAGAAGGAAGTGTTGCCTTAGAAACGGATAACACAGAGACACACCCCCAAGGTGTGTGTATACACACACACACAGTTGAAGTCGGAAGTTTACAGACACTTAGGTTGTAGTCATTAAAACTCGATTTTCAACCACTCCACACATTTGTTGTTAACAAACTATAGTTTTGGCAAGTTGGTTAGGACATCTACTTTGTGTATGACAAGTCATTTTGACAACTATTGTTTACAGATTATTTCACTTATAATTCCAGTGGGTCAGGAGTTTACATACACCAAGTTGACTGTGCCTTTAAACAACTTGGAAAATTCCAGAAGACGATGTCATGGCTTTAGAAGCCTCTGATAGGCTAATCGACATAATTTGAGTCAATTGGAGGTGTTCCTGTGGATGTATTTCAAGGCCTACCTTCAAACTCGGTGCCTCTTTGCTTGACATCATGGGAAAATCAAAAGAAATCAGCCCCCAAAAAATAATAGACCTCCACAAGTCTGGTTCATCCTTGGGAAAAATTTCCAAACGCCTGAAGGTACCACGTTCATCTGTACAAACAATAGTATGCAAGTATAAACACCAGGGGACCACGCAGCCATCATACTGCTCAGGGAGGAGACGCATTCTGTCTCCTAGAGATGAACGTACTTTGGTGCGAAAAGTGTAAATCAATCCCAGAATAACAGCAAAGGACCTTGTGAAGATGCTGGAGGAAACGGGTACAAATGTATCTATATCCACAGTAAAACGAATACTATTTCGACAACCTAATATAGTCCTACATAACCTGAAAGGCCGCTCAGCACCAAACCGCCATAAAAAAAAGCCTGACTACAATTGCACATGGGGACAAAGATCGTTCTTTCCTCTGGTCTGATGAAAACAAAAATAGAACTATAATGATGGCCATAATGACCATCGTTATGTTAGGAGGAAAAAGGGGGAGGCTTGCAAGCCAAAGAACATCATCCCAACCGTGAAGCATGGGGGTGGCAGCATCATGTTGTGGGGGTGCTTTGCTCCAGGAGGGACTGGTGCACTTCACAAAATAAATGGCATCATGAGGATGGATATTTCTGAGGATATATTGAAGCAACATCTCAAGACATCAGTCAGGTCGCAAATAGGTCTTCCAAATGGAGAATGGCTCCAAGCATACTTGCAAGCAAAGTTGTGGCAAAATGGCTTTAGGACAACAAAGTCAAGGTATTGGAGTGTCCATCACAAATCCCTGACCTCAATATTAAAGAACATTTGTGGGCAGAACTGAAAAGGCGTGTGCGAGCAAGGAGGCCTACAAACCTGACTCCGTTACCCAGCTGTCAGGAGGAATGGGACAAAATTCACCCAACTTATTGTGGGGAGCTTGTGGAAGGCTACCCGAAACGTTTGACCAAAGTTAAACAATTTAAAGGCAATGCTACCAAATACTAATTGAGTGTATGTAAACTTCTGACCCACTGGGAATGTGATGAAAGAAATAAAAGCTGAAATAAATCATTCTCTCTACTATTATTCTGACATTTCGCATTCTTAAAATAAAGTAGTGATCCTAACTGACTTTTTACTGGGATTAAATGTCAGGAATGGTTATTTACTGGGATTAAATGTCAGGAATGGTTATTTACTGGGATTAAATGTCAGGAATTGGGACAAACTGAGTTGAAATGTTTCCAGTTTAGGTGTATGTAAACTTCTGACTTCAACTGTGTGTTTTTTTTATTTTTATTTCACCTTTATTTAACCAGGTAAGCAAGTTGAGAACAAGTTCTCATTTACAATTGCGACCTGGCCAAGATAAAGCAAAGCAGTTCGACACATACAACGACACAGAGTTACACATGGAGTAAAACAAACATACAGTCAATAATACAGTATAAACAAGTCTATATACAATGTGAGCAAATTAGGTGAGAAGGGAGGTAAAGGCAAAAAAGGCCATGGTGGCAAAGTAAATACAATATAGCAAGTAAAACACTGGAATGGTAGTATTGCAATGGAAGAATGTGCAAAGTAGAAATAAAAATAATGGGGTGCAAAGGAGCAAAATAAATAAATAAATTAAATACAGTTGGGAAAGAGGTAGTTGTTTGGGCTAAATTATAGGTGGGCTATGTACAGGTGCAGTAATCTGTAAGATGCTCTGACAGTTGGTGCTTAAAGCTAGTGAGGGAGATAAGTGTTTCCAATTTAAGAGATTTTTGTAGTTCGTTCCAGTCATTGGCAGCAGAGAACTGGAAGGAGAGGCGGCCAAAGAAAGAATTGGTTTTGGGGGTGACTAGAGAGATATACCTGCTGGAGCGTGTGCTACAGGTGGGAGATGCTATGGTGACCAGCGAGCTGAGATAAGGGGGACTTTACCTAGCAGGGTCTTGTAGATGACATGGAGCCAGTGGGTTTGGCGACGAGTATGAAGCGAGGGCCAGCCAACGGAGCGTACAGGTCGCAATGGTGGGTAGTATATGGGGCTTTGGTGACAAAGCGGTTGCACTGTGATAGACTGCATCCAATTTGTTGAGTAGGGTATTGGAGGCTATTTTGTAAATGACATCGCCAAAGTCGAGGATTGGTAGGATGGTCAATTTTACAAGGGTATGTTTGGCAGCATGAGTGAAGGATGCTTTGTTGCGAAATAGGAAGCCAATTCTAGATTTAACTTTGGATTGGAGATGTTTGATATGGGTCTGGAAGGAGAGTTTACAGTCTAACCAGACACCTAAGTATTTGTAGTTGTCCACGTATTCTAAGTCAGAGCCGTCCAGAGTAGTGATGTTGGACAGGCGGGTAGGTGCAGGTAGCGATCGGTTGAAGAGCATGCATTTAGTTTTACTTGTATTTAAGAGCAATTGAGGCCACGGAAGGAGAGTTGTATGGCATTGAAGCTTGCCTGGAGGGTTGTTAACACAGTGTCAAAGAAGGGCCGGAAGTATACAGAATGGTGTCGTCTGCGTAGAGGTGGATCAGAGACTCACCAGCAGCAAGAGCGACCTCATTGATGTATACAGAGAAGAGAGTCGGTCCAAGAATTGAACCCTGTGGCACCCCCATAGAGACTGCCAGAGGTCCGGACAGCAGACCCTCCGATTTGACACACTGAACTCTATCAGAGAAGTAGTTGGTGAACCAGGCGAGGCAATCATTTGAGAAACCAAGGCTGTTGAGTCTGCCCGATGAGGATGTGGTGGTTGACAGAGTCGAAAGCCTTGGCCAGATCAATGAATACGGCTGCACAGTAATGTTTCTTATCGATGGCGGTTAAGATATCGTTTAGGACCTTGAGCGTGGCTGAGGTGCACCCATGACCAGCTCTGAAACCAGATTGCATAGCAGAGAAGGTATGGTGAGATTCGAAATGGTCGGTAATCTGTTTGTTGACTTGGCTTTCGAAGACCTTAGAAAGGCATGGTAGGATAGATATAGGTCTATAGCAGTTTGGGTCAAGAGTGTCCCCCTTTGAAGAGGGGGATGACCGCAGCTGCTTTCAATCTTTGGGAATCTCAGATGACACGAAAGAGAGGTTGAACAGGCTAGTAATAGGGTGGCAACAATTTCGGCAGATAATTTTAGAAAGAAAGGGTCCAGATTGTCTAGCCCGGCTGATTTGTAGGGGTCCAGATTTTCAGCTCTTTCAGAACTTCAGCTGAATGGATTTGGGAGAAGGAGAAATGGGAAGGCTTGGGCGAGTTGCTGTTGGGGGTGCAGTGCTGTTGACCGGGGTAGGAGTTGCCAGGTGGAAAGCATGGCCAGCCGTAGAAAAATGCTTATTGAAATTCTCAATTATGGTGGATTTATCAGTGGTGACAGTGTTTCCTATCTTCAGTGCAGTGGGCAGCTGGGAGGAGGTGTTCTTATTCTCCATGGACTTTACAGTGTCCCAGAACTTTTTAGAGTTAGTGTTGCAGGAAGCAAATTTCTGCTTGAAAAAGCTAGCCTTGGCTTTTCTAACTGCCTGTGTATAACGGTTTCTAGCTTTCCTGAACAGCTGCATATCACGGGGGCTGTTGGATGCTAATGCAGTACGCCATAGGATGTTTTTGTGTTGGTTAAGGGCAGTCAGGTCTGGGGAGAACCAAGGGCTATATCTGTTCCTGGTTCTAATTTTCTTGAATGGGGCATGTTTATTTAACATTGTTAGGAAGGCATTTTTAAAAATATCCAGGCATCCTCTACTGACGGGATGAGATCAATATCCTTCCAGGACACCCCGGCCAGGTCGATTAGAAAGGCCTGCTCGCTGAAGTGTTTCAGGGAGCGTTTTACAGTGATGAGTGGAGGTCGTTTGACCGCTGACCCATTACGGATGCAGGCAATGAGGCAGTGATCGCTGAGATCTTGGTTGAAGACAGCAGAGGTGTATTTAGAGGGGAAGTTGGTTAGGATGATATCTATGAGGGTGCCCGTGTTTAAGGCTTTGGGGGTACCTGGTAGGTTCATTGATAATTTGTGTGAGATTGAGGGCATCAAGTTTAGATTGTAGGATGGCTGGGGTGTTAAGCATGTTCCAGTTTAGGTCGCCTAGCAGCACGAGCTCTGAAGATAGATGGGGGCAATCAGTTCACATATGGTGTCCAGAGCACAGCTGGGAGCAGAGGGTGGTCTATAGCAGGCGGCAACGGTGAGAGACTTGTTTTTAGAGAGGTGGATTTTTAAAAGTAGAAGTTCAAATTGTTTGGGTACAGACCTGGATAGTAGGACAGAACTCTGCAGGCTATCTTTGCAGTAGATTGCAACACCGCCCCCTTTAGCAGTTCTATCTTGTCTGAAAATGTTGTAGTTTGGAATTAAAATTTCTGAATTTTTGGTGGTCTTCCTAAGCCAGGATTCAGACACAGCTAGAACATCCGGGTTGGCAGAGTGTGCTAAAGCGGTGAAAAGAACAAACTTAGGGAAGAGGCTTCTAATGTTAACATGCATGAAACCAAGGCTATTACGGTTACAGAAGTCATCAAAAGAGAGCGCCTGGGAAATAGGAGTGGAGCTAGGCACTGCAGGGCCTGGATTCACCTCTACATCGCCAGAGGAACATAGGAGGAGAAGAATAAGGGTACGGCTAAAAGCAATAAGAATTGGTCGTCTAGAACGTCTGGAACAGAGAGTAAAAGGAGGTTTCTGGGGGCGATAAAATAGCATCAAGGTATAATGTACAGACAAAGGTATGGTAGGATGTGAGTACAGTGGAGGTAAACCTAGGTATTGAGTGATGAAGAGAGAGATATTGTCTCTAGAAACATCATTGAAACCAGGAGATGTCATTGCATGTGTGGGTGGTGGAACTAATAAGTTGGATAAGGTATAGTGAGCAGGACTAGAGGCTCTACAGTGAAATAAGCCAATAAACACTAACCAGAACAGCAATGGACAAGACATATTGACATTAAGGAGAGGCATCCTTAGTCGAGTGATCAAAAGGGTCCAGGGAGTGGAGAGGTTGGTTTGGGGGTCGCGGCGATTTAGACAGCTAGCCAGGACATCGGTAGCAAGCTAGCATAGGATGGAGGTCTGTTGTTAGCCACCTCTTGCGTTCCGTCAGTAGATTAGTGGAGTTCCGTGTTGTAGAGGGGATTAGTCCAAATCACACAACAACAAAAAAATAAAAACAATAGATATAGTTATAGAGGCCCAAGAAGAAACATGTGTGTATGACAGGCCAACGTGTGTATAAATATGGCACAGACACGCTCACTGTAGTGGACCACACAGACACGCTCACTGTAGTGGACTACACAGACACGCTCACTGTAGTGGACTACACAGACACGCTCACTGTAGTGGACTACACAGACACGCTCACTGTAGTGGACTCCACAGACACAGACACTGTAGTGGACTCCACAGACACTGTAGTGGACTACACAGACACTGTAGTGGACTACACAGACACTGTAGTGGACTACACAGACACGCTCACTGTAGTGGACTACACAGACACGCTCACTGTAGTGGACTACACAGACACGCTCACTGTAGTGGACTACACAGACACGCTCACTGTAGTGGACTCCACAGACACAGACACTGTAGTGGACTACACAGACACTGTAGTGGACTACACAGACACTGTAGTGGACTACACAGACACGCTCACTGTAGTGGACTACACAGACACGCTCACTGTAGTGGACTACACAGACACGCTCACTGTAGTGGACTACACAGACACTGTAGTGGACTCCGATGACCCTGTGTTTGAGCACTGAAGCAAAGCCAGGCCAGTGGGAGATGACAGGCCAAGGGGGATGACAGGCCAAGGGGGATGACAGGCCAAGGGGGAGATGACAGGCCAAGGGGGAGATAACAGGCCAAGGGGAGATGACAGGCCAAGGGGAGATGACAGGCCAAGGGGAGATGACAGGCCAGGGGGATGACAGGCCAGGGAGATGACAGGCCAAGGGGGATGACAGGCCAGGGGGATGACAGGCCAGGGGGGATGACAGGCCAGGGGAGATGACAGGCCAGGGGGATGACAGGCCAAGGGGGATGACAGGCCAGGGGGATGACAGGCCAGGGGGATGACAGGCCAGGGGGAGATGACAGGCCAAGGGGAGATGACAGGCCAAGGGGGAGATAACAGGCCAAGGGGAGATGACAGGCCAAGGGGAGATGACAGGCCAAGGGGAGATGACAGGCCAAGGGGAGATGACAGGCCAGGGGGGGATGACAGGCCAGGGAGATGACAGGCCAAGGGGGATGACAGGCCAAGGGAGATGACAGGCCAGGGGGAGATGACAGGCCAAGGGGAGATGACAGGCCAAGGGGAGATGACAGGCCAAGGGGAGATGACAGGCCAAGGGGAGATGACAGGCCAAGGGGAGATGACAGGCCAAGGGGAGATGACAGGCCAAGGGGAGATGACAGGCCAGGGGGGGATGACAGGCCAAGGGGGATGACAGGCCAAGGGGGATGACAGGCGAAGGGGATGGCAGGCATTGGGGAAGTCCTCTTTTCCATGTTAAATGATGGGTTGCATCGTGGCAGTGCAGCCTAGAGACCCCCTTCCTTCCTCTCTCCCTCCCTTCCTTTCTCCCTCCCTCCCCCTTCCTCTCTCCCTCCCTCCCTTCCTCTCTCCCTCCCTCCCTTCCTCTCTCCTCCCTCCTTCCTCTCTCCCTCCCTTCCTTTCTCCCTCCCCCTTCCTCTCTCCCTCCCTTCCTCTCTCCCTCCCTTCCTCCTCTCCCTCCCTTCCTCTCTCCCTCCCTTCCTCTCTCCCTCCCCTCCCTTTCTCCCTCCCTTCCTCTCTCTCCCTCCCTTTCTCTCTCCCCTCCCTTCCTCTCTCCCTCCCTTCCTCTCTCCCTCCCTTCCTTTCTCCCTCCCTTCCTTTCTCCCTCCCTTCCTCTCTCCCTCCCTTCCTCTCTCCCTCCCTTCCTTTCTCCCTCCCTTCCTTCCCACTCTCCCTTCCTTTCTCCCTCCCTTCCTTCTCCCTCCTTCCTCTCTCCCTCCCTTCCTTTCTCCCTCCTCCCCTCTCTCCCTCCCTTCCTTTCTCCCTCCCTTCCTCTCTCCCTCCCTTCCTTTCTCCCTCCCTTCCTTTCTCCCTCCCTTCCTTTCTCCCTCCTTCCTCTCTCCCTCCCTTCCTTTCTCTCTCTCCCCTTCCTCTCTCCCTCCCTTCCTCTCTCTCCTCCCTTCCTTCCCTCCTTTCTCCCTCCCTTCCTTTCTCCCTCCCTTCCTCTCTCCCTCCCTTCCTTTCTCCCTCCCTTCCTCTCTCCTTTCTCTCTCCCTCCTTCCTCTCTCCCTCCCCTTCCTCTCTCCCTCCCTTCCTCTCCCTCCCTCCCTTCTCTCTCCCTCCCTTCCTCTCTCCCTCCCTTCCTTTCTCCTCCCCTTCCTCTCTCCTCCTTCCTTCCTCTCTCTCCCTCCCTTTCTTCTCCTCTCCCTCCCTTTCCTCTCTCCTCCCTTCCTTTCTCTCTCCTCCCTTCCTCTCTCCTCCCCTCCTTTCTCTCTCCCCTCCCTTCCTTCCTCTCTCCCTCCTTCCTTTCTCTCTCCCTCCCTTCCTTTCTCTCCCTCCCTTCCTCTCTCCCTCCCTTCCTTTCTCTCCCTCCCTCCTTCCTTTCTTCCTCTCTCCCTCCCTTCCTTTCTCCCTCCCTCCTTCCTCTCCCTCCCTTCCTCTCTCCCTCCCTTCCTCTCCCTCCCTCCCTCCTGGGAAACAAAGGGCTTTTTATCTGAAGAGCAGCAGTGACATGGGAGGAGAAGAGAGGGAAGGAGAAGCTGTATGAGGGGATGAGAGGACAGGGAGGGAGGGAGGAGAGGGCAGGGAAGAGCGAGGGAGGAGGAGGAGAGAGGAGAGGAGAGGAGAGGAGAGGAGGGAGAGGAGCTGTATGAGGGGATGAGAGGACAGGGAGGGAGGGAGGAGAGGGCAGGCAGGCGGACGGCTGTGAATGTGGGCCATGTGTCAGGACTGCTGGTGCTGCTTCTCTCCATTGCTCTCTAGTTCTGTCTCTCCCCTCCCTCCCCACTGGGTTCTCTAGTACTGTCTCCCTCCCTCCCCCCTGGGTTCTCTAGTCCTGTCAAGAAGGGCAGCAAAGAAGCCACTTCTCTCCAGGAAAAACATCAGGGAGACTGATATTCTGTAAAAGGTACAGGGAGTTGCTGAGGACTGGGGTAAAGTCATTTTCTCTGATGAATCCTCTTTCCGATTTTTTGGGGCATCCAGAAAAAAGCTTGTCCGGAGAAGACAAGGTGAGCGCTACCATCAGTCCTGTGTCATGCCAACAGTAAAGCATCCTGAGACCATTCATGTGTGGGGTTGCTTCTCAACCAAGGGAGTGGCTCACTCACAATTTTGCCCAAGAACACAGCCATGAATAAAGAATGGTACCAACACATCCTCCGAGAGCAACTTCTCCCAACCATCCAGGAACAGTTTGGTGATGAACAATGCCTTTTCCAGCATGATGGAGCACCTTGCCATAAGGCAACAGTGATAACTAAGTGGCTCGGGGAAAAATACATCAATATTTTGGGTCCATCGCCAGGAAACTCCCCAGACCTGAATCTCATTGAGAACTTGTGGTAAATCCTCAAGAGGCGGGTGGACAAACAAAACCCCACAAATTCTGACAAACTCCAAGCATTGATTATGCAAGAATGGGCTGCCATCAGTCAGGATGTGGCCCAGAAGTTAATTGACAGCATGCCAGGGCGGATTGCAGAGGTCTTGAAAAGAAGGGTCAACACTGCAAATATTGACTCAAATATTGACTCTTTGCATCAACTTCATGTAATTGTCAATAAAAGCCTTTTGACACTTATGAAATGCTTGTAATTATACCTCAGTGTTCCATAGTAACATCTGACAAAAATATCAGACTGAGGCAGCAAACTTTTTGTAAATTAATATTTGTGTCATTCTCAAAACTTTTGGCCACGACTGTGTCACCTGCCATGGCTTTGGGCCTTACGTTCTCCTTCCTCGTAGTTCAGACCTGCTACCACGACGTCCCTCCGTTCTCCTTCCCTCGTAGTTCAGACCTGCTACCACAACGTCCTTCACTCCTTCCTCTCGTAGTTCAGACCTGCTACAGACCTGCTCACAACGCCCTTCCTCCTTCCCTCGTAGTTCAGACCTGCTACCACAACGTCCTACACTCCTTCCCTCGTAGTTCAGACCTGCTACCACAACGTCCTTCCTCCTTCCCTCGTAGTTCAGACCTGCTACCACAACGTCCTCCGTCTCCTTCCTCGTAGTTCAGACCTGCTACCACAACGTCCTACACTTCCTCTTAGTTCAGACCTGCTACCACAACGTCCTTCACTCCTTCCCTCGTAGTTCAGACCTGCTACCACAACGTCCTCCACCCCTTCTCTCGTAGTTCAGACCTGCTACCACAACGCCTTCCTTCAGACCTCCTTCCCTCGTAGTTCAGACCTGCTACCCTCAACGCAGACCTTCACTCCTTCTTGTCGTGAAATGACACGCAGTGTCAGCCTGCTGTGTAAGTGGAACAACTCCTCCTCTAATAGGCCAATCAGATAACCTCCCCACCGGTTGACACGCTACATACAACACAGAATAATTGGAGACTTTAATTACCCTAAAAACGGGACGAATGGTATTTATTTAATGGATTGGATTAGGTTATGCCTGAGAGGAATCTGTCCTCTTGCACAATGACCTTTTTTAAAAAACTTGGCCTTGAGAGAGCGAGAGAGAGAGAGTGAGAGAGAGAGTGAGGGAGAGAGTGAGAGAGAGAGAGAGAGAGAGAGAGAGAGAGCGAGAGAGAGTGAAATGGCTGTTCTGAGTGAGAAGGAGGCTTGGTTTGGCTGTACAAGGAGGCTTGGTTTGGCTGAGTCGACCTCTTTGGGGTAGTGAGTTCAGAAGGAAACGAGTGGAGCCAGCAGGGCCTTGTAAAGAGAGGAGACACACACGCTCTCTCCGACCTCCACAGCCTTTAATCTGACTAGTGACAGAAATTAAAGGAGGGACTGTTCTGGGGTCAGATGGGACTGTTCTGGGGTCAGATGGGACTGTTCTGGGGTCAGATGGGACTGTTCTGGGGTCAGATGGGACAACAGGAGGGACTGTTCTGGGGTCAGATGGGACTACAGGAGGGACTGTTATGGGGTCAGATGGGACTGTTCTGGGGTTAGATGGGACAACAGGAGGGACTGTTCTGGGGTCAGATGGGACTACAGGAGGGACTGTTATGGGGTCAGATGGGACAACAGGAGGGACTGTTTTGGGGTTAGATGGGACTGTTTTGGGGTTAGATGGGACTGTTTTGGGGTCAGAAGGGACTGTTTTGGGGTCAGAAGGGACTGTTTTGGGGTCAGATGGGACAACAGGAGGGACTGTTCTGGGGTCCGATGGGACAACAGGAGGGACTGTTCTTGGGTCAGATGGGTCTGTTCTTGGGTCAGATGGGTCTGTTTTGGGGTCAGATGGGACTGTTCTGGGGTCAGATGGGACTGTTCTGGGGTCAGATGGGACTGTTTTGGGGTCAGATGGGACTGTTTTGGGGGCAGATGGGACTGTTTTGGGGTCAGATGGGACTGTTTTGGGGTCAGATGGGACTGTTTTGGGGTCAGATGGGACTGTTCTGGGGTCAGATGGGACTGTTTTGGGGTCAGATGGGACTGTTCTGGGGTCAGATGGGACTGTTCTGGGGTTAGATGGGACAACAGGAGGGACTGTTCTGGGGTCAGATGGGACTGTTCTGGGGTCAGATGGGACTGTTCTGGGGTTAGATGGGACTGTTCTGGGGTCAGATGGGACTACAGGAGGGACTGTTCTGGGGTCAGATGGGACTGTTCTGGGGTCAGATGGGACTGTTTTGGGGTCAGATGGGACTGTTTTGGGGTCAGATGGGACTGTTTTGGGGTCAGATGGGACTGTTATGGGGTCAGAGGGGACGTGTTGTGTCCCTGTACAGGGCTGGGACCTCTAACCAGCTCAGACAGAAACATGTTCATTAAATTCTAATTTGCTGTTGTTGCTCTTCCACGATCACACACAGCACCGTTCTCCTCAACCTGACACACAGCACCGTTCTCCTCAACCTGACACAGCACCGTTCTCCTCAACCTGACACAGCACCGTTCTCCTCAACCTGACACAGCACCGTTCTCCTCAACCTAACACACTCACACAGCACCGTTCTCCTCAACCTGACACACAGCACCGTTCTCCTCAACCTAACACACTCACACAGCACCGTTCTCCTCAACCTGACACACAGCACCGTTCTCCTCAACCTGACACACTCACACAGCACCGTTCTCCTCAACCTCACACAGCACCGTTCTCCTCAACCTCACACAGCACCGTTCTCCTCAACCTGACACACAGCACCGTTCTCCTCAACCTGACACACAGCACCGTTCTCCTCAACCTGACACAGCACCGTTCTCCTCAACCTAACACACAGCACCGTTCTCCTCAACCTGACACACAGCACCGTTCTCCTCAACCTGACACACAGCACCGTTCTCCTCAACCTGACACACAGCACCGTTCTCCTCAACCTGACACACAGCACCGTTCTCCTCAACCTGACACACTCACACAGCACCGTTCTCCTCAACCTGACACACTCACACAGCACCGTTCTCCTCAACCTCACACAGCACTGTTCTCCTCAACCTGACACAGCACCGTTCTCCCACCGCTCAACAACACACAGCACTGACAACCTGAACCTGACACAGCACCGTTCTCCTCAACCTGACACAGCACCGTTCTCCTCAACCTGACACAGCACTGCACCGTTCTCAACCTGACACAGCACCGTTCTCCTCAACCTGACACAGCACCCTTCTCCTCAACCTGACACACAGCACCATTCTCCTCAACCTGACACACTCAGCACCGTTCTCCTCAACCTGACACAGCACCGTTCTCCTCAACCTGACACAGCACCGTTCTCCTCAACCTGACACAGCACCGTTCTCCTCAACCTGACACAGCACCGTTCTCCTCAACCTGACACAGCACCGTTCTCCTCAACCTGACACACTCACACAGCACCGTTCTCCTCAACCTGACACACAGCACCGTTCTCCTCAACCTGACACAGCACCGTTCTCCTCAACTTCACACAGCACCGTTCTCCTCAACCTAACACACAGCACCGTTCTCCTCAACCTGACACACTCACACAGCACCGTTCTCCTCAACCTGACACAGCACCGTTCTCCTCAACCTCACACAGCACCGTTCTCCTCAACCTGACACACAGCACCGTTCTCCTCAACCTCACACAGCACCGTTCTCCTCAACCTCACACAGCACCGTTCTCCTCAACCTCACACAGCACCGTTCTCCTCAACCTGACACACAGCACCGTTCTCCTCAACCTGACACAGCCCCGTTCTCCTCAACCTGACACACAGCACCGTTCTCAACCTGACACACAGCACCGCTAGGCAGCTTGTTTCTGTATCTTATACTCTCACACACAAATGTAAGACATTTGAAGTTTAAAGCATTTCCTGGTTGGTCTCACAAAGTAGACAGACAGACAGGCAGGCAGACAGACAGACAGGCATACAGACAGACAGCCAGGCAGGCAGGCATACAGACAGACAGACAGACAGGCAGGCAGGCATATAGACAGACAGGCAGACAGACAGGCAGGCAGGCAGACAGGCATACAGACAGGCAGACAGGCATGCAGACAGACAGACAGGCAGGCAGACAGACAGACAGACAGGCATACAGCCAGGCAGGCAGGCATACAGACAGACAGACAGACAGACAGACAGGCATATAGACAGGCAGGCAGGCAGACAGGCATACAGACAGGCATACAGACAGGCATACAGACAGGCAGACAGGCATACAGACAGGCAGACAGGCATGCAGACAGACAGACAGGCAGGCAGACAGACAGACACAGACAGACAGACAGGCAGGCAGGCAGGCATATAGACAGACAGGCATACAGACAGGCATACAGACAGGCATGCAGACAGACAGACAGACAGACAGGCAGGCATACAGACAGACAGGCATACAGACAGGCAGGCAGGCATACAGACAGACAGGCAGACAGACAGGCATACAGACAGGCAGGCAGGCATACAGACAGGCAGACAGACAGGCATATAGACAGGCAGGGCAGGTAGGCATACAGACAGGCAGGCAGGCATACAGACAGGCAGGCAGGCATACAGACAGGCAGGCATATAGACAGGCAGGCATACAGACAGACAGGCAGACAGCACACCACAAACAAACAGAATTTGAGTCTGAAAGCAACATGCCCTGTTAGGCACAGCTCCCCTGGAAGTAAGAGAGAAACCTAAGTAACAAATATATATACACACACATACACACACACACACCACAGAGCTGAGCTGTGCCTCCAGGCTAGTACTACCCTCTACCTCTAAAGAGGCAGTTCATGTGGTTGAATCTGAGAAACCCTCTCTTGGTCTCCGCTAAAGCCACAGAACATGTCCACTTGAATAAATGCAACACTAAAGGCTTGGTCTCGTGAAACTTCACTCCAGGGTGTGGCTTGTTTCCTAGGTTACCGGGGATATATGGTGCGTGTTGAAACTTCACTCCAGGGTGTGGCTTGTTTCCTAGGTTACCGGGGATATATGGTCCGTGTTGAAACTTCACTCCAGGGTGTGGCTTGTTTCCTAGGTTACCGGGGATATATGTTGTGTGTTGAAACTTCACTCCAGGGTGTTGCTTGTTTCCTAGGTTACCGGGGATATATGTTGTGTGTTGAAACTTCACTCCAGGGTGTGGCTTGTTTCCTAGGTTACCGGGGATATATGTTGTGTGTTGAAACTTCACTCCAGGGTGTGGCTTGTTTCCTAGGTTACCAGGGATATATGGTGTCTGTCCTATCAACTGATGTCAGCCAGTCTGTCCTATCAACCGATGTCTGCCAGTCTGTCCTATCAACTGAAGTCTGCCAGTCTGTCCTATCAACCGATGTCAGCCAGTCTGTCCTATCAACTGATGTCTGTCCTATCAACTGATGTCTGTCCTATCAACCGATGTCTGCCAGTCTGTCCTATCAACTGATGTCTGTCCTATCAACTGATGTCAGCCAGTCTGTCCTATCAACTGATATCTGTCCTATCAACTGATGTCTGTCCTATCAACCGATGTCAGCCAGTCTGTCCTATCAACTGATGTCAGCCAGTCTGTCCTATCAACTGATGTCTGTCCTATCAACTGATGTCTGTCCTATCAACTGATGTCAGCCAGTCTGTCCTATCAACTGATGTCTGTCCTATCAACCGATGTCTGCCAGTCTGTCCTATCAACTGATGTCTGTCCTATCAACTGATGTCTGCCAGTCTGTCCTATCAACTGATGTCTGCCAGTCTGTCCTATCAACTGATGTCTGTCCTATCAACCGATGTCAGCCAGTCTGTCCTATCAACTGATGTCAGCCAGTCTGTCCTATCAACTGATGTCAGCCAGTCTGTCCTATCAACTGATGTCTGTCCTATCAACTGATG
Source organism: Oncorhynchus nerka (assembly GCF_034236695.1). Lineage (NCBI taxonomy): Eukaryota > Metazoa > Chordata > Actinopteri > Salmoniformes > Salmonidae > Oncorhynchus > Oncorhynchus nerka. Next base: position 679,540 of record NC_088405.1, read on the forward strand.
TCTGTCCTATCAACTGATGTCAGCCAGTCTGTCCTATCAACTGATATCTGTCCTATCAACTGATGTCTGTCCTATCAACCGATGTCAGCCAGTCTGTCCTATCAACCGATGCCTGCCAGTCTGTCCTATCAACTGATGTCTGTCCTATCAACTGATGTCTGCCAGTCTGTCCTATCAACCGATGTCAGCCAGTCTGTCCTATCAACTGATGTCTGCCAGTCTGTCCTATCAACTGATGTCTGTCCTATCAACGGATGTCTGCCAGTCTGTCCTATCAACTGATGTCTGCCAGTCTGTCCTATCAACTGATGTCTGCCAGTCTGTCCTATCAACTGATGTCTGCCAGTCTGTCCTATCAACCGATGTCAGCCAGTCTGTCCTATCAACCGATGTATGCCAGTCTGTCCTATCAACTGATGTCTGTCCTATCAACTGATGTCTGCCAGTCTGTCCTATCAACTGATGTCTGTCCTATCAACTGATGTCTGTCCTATTAACTGATGTCTGTCCTATTAACTGATGTCTGTCCTATCAACTGATGTCTGTCCTATCAACTGATGTCTGTCCTATCAACTGATGTCTGCCAGTCTGTCCTATCAACTGATGTCTGCCAGTCTGTCCTATCAACTGATGTCTGCCAGTCTGTCCTATCAACTGATGTCTGTCCTATCAACTGATGTCTGCCAGTCTGTCCTATCAACTGATGTCTGCCAGTCTGTCCTATCAACTGATGTCTGCCAGTCTGTCCTATCAACTGATGTCTGTCCTATCAACTGATGTCTGCCAGTCTGTCCTATCAACTGATGTCTGCCAGTCTGTCCTATCAACTGATGTCTGTCCTATCAACTTATGTCAGCCAGTCTGTCCTATCAACTGATGTCTGCCAGTCTGTCCTATCAACTGATGTCTGACCTATCAACTGATGTCTGCCAGTCTGTCCTATCAACTGATGTCTGACCTATCAACTGATGTCTGCCAGTCTGTCCTATCAACTGATGTCTGTTCTATCAACTGATGTCTGCCAGTCTGTTCTATCAACTGATGTCTGCCAGTCTGTCCTATCAACTGATGTCAGCCAGTCTGTCCTATCAACTGATGTCTGTCCTATCAACTGATGTCTGCCAGTCTGTCCTATCAACCGATGTCAGCCAGTCTGTCCTATCAACCGATGTCTGCCAGTCTGTCCTATCAACTGATGTCTGTCCTATCAACTGATGTCTGCCAGTCTGTCCTATCAACTGATGTCTGTCCTATCAACTGATGTCTGCCAGTCTGTCCTATCAACTGATGTCTGTCAGTCTGTCCTATCAACTGATGTCTGCCAGTCTGTCCTATCAACCAATGTTAGCCAGTCTGTCCTATCAACCGATGTCTGCCAGTCTGTCCTATTAACTGATGTCTGTCCTATCAACTGATGTCTGCCAGTCTGTCCTATCAACTGATGTCTGTCAGTCTGTCCTATCAACTGATGTCTGCCAGTCTGTCCTATCAACCGATGTCAGCCAGTCTGTCCTATCAACCGATGTCTGCCAGTCTGTCCTATCAACTGATGTCTGCCAGTCTGTCCTATCAACTGATGTCTGTCAGTCTGTCCTATCAACTGATGTCTGTCAGTCTGTCCTATCAACTGATGTCTGTCCTATCAACTGATGTCAGCCAGTCTGTCCTATCAACCGATGTCTGCCAGTCTGTCCTATCAACCGATGTCTGCCAGTCTGTCCTATCAACTGATGTCTATCCTATCAACTGATGTCTGTCCTATCAACTGATGTCTGCCAGTCTGTCCTATCAACTGATGTCTGTCCTATCAACTGATGTCTGTCCTATCAACTGATGTCAGCCAGTCTGTCCTATCAACCGATGTCTGCCAGTCTGTCCTATCAACTGATGTCTGCCAGTCTGTCCTATCAACTGATGTCTGTCCTATCAACCGATGTCAGCCAGTCTGTCCTATCAACTGATGTCTGTCCTATCAACTGATGTCTGTCCTATCAACCGATGTCTGCCAGTCTGTCCTATCAACTGATGTCTGTCCTATCAACCGATGTCTGCCAATCTGTCCTATCAACTGATGTCTGTCCTATCAACCGATGTCAGCCAGTCTGTCCTATCAACTGATATCAGCCAGTCTGTCCTATCAACTGATGTCTGTCCTATCAACTGATGTCTGTCCTATCAACTGATGTCTGTCCTATCAACTGATGTCTGTCCTATCAACTGATGTCTGCCAGTCTGTCCTATCAACTGATGTCTGTCCTATCAACTGATGTCTGTCCTATCAACTGATGTCAGCCAGTCTGTCCTATCAACTGATGTCTGCCAGTCTGTCCTATCAACTGATGTCTGCCAGTCTGTCCTATCAACTGATGTCTGTCCTATCAACCGATGTCAGCCAGTCTGTCCTATCAACTGATGTCTGTCCTATCAACTGATGTCTGTCCTATCAACCGATGTCTGCCAGTCTGTCCTATCAACTGATGTCTGTCCTATCAACCGATGTCTGCCAATCTGTCCTATCAACTGATGTCTGTCCTATCAACCGATGTCAGCCAGTCTGTCCTATCAACTGATATCAGCCAGTCTGTCCTATCAACTGATGTCTGTCCTATCAACTGATGTCTGTCCTATCAACTGATGTCTGTCCTATCAACTGATGTCAGCCAGTCTGTCCTATCAACTGATGTCTGTCCTATCAACTGATGTCTGTCCTATCAACCGATGTCTGCCAGTCTGTCCTATCAACTGATGTCTGTCCTATCAACTGATGTCTGCCAGTCTGTCCTATCAACTGATGTCTGCCAGTCTGTCCTATCAACTGATGTCTGTCCTATCAACCGATGTCAGCCAGTCTGTCCTATCAACTGATGTCAGCCAGTCTGTCCTATCAACTGATGTCAGCCAGTCTGTCCTATCAACTGATGTCTGTCCTATCAACTGATGTCTGTCCTATCAACTGATGTCAGCCAGTCTGTCCTATCAACTGATATCTGTCCTATCAACTGATGTCTGTCCTATCAACCGATGTCAGCCAGTCTGTCCTATCAACCGATGTCTGCCAGTCTGTCCTATCAACTGATGTCTGTCCTATCAACTGATGTCTGCCAGTCTGTCCTATCAACCGATGTCAGCCAGTCTGTCCTATCAACTGATGTCTGCCAGTCTGTCCTATCAACTGATGTCTGTCCTATCAACGGATGTCTGCCAGTCTGTCCTATCAACGGATGTCTGCCAGTCTGTCCTATCAACTGATGTCTGCCAGTCTGTCCTATCAACTGATGTCTGCCAGTCTGTCCTATCAACCGATGTCAGCCAGTCTGTCCTATCAACCGATGTATGCCAGTCTGTCCTATCAACTGATGTCTGCCAGTCTGTCCTATCAACTGATGTCAGCCAGTCTGTCCTATCAACTGATGTCTGCCAGTCTGTCCTATCAACTGATGTCTGCCAGTCTGTCCTATCAACCGATGTCAGCCAGTCTGTCCTATCAACCGATGTATGCCAGTCTGTCCTATCAACTGATGTCTGTCCTATCAACTGATGTCTGCCAGTCTGTCCTATCAACTGATGTCTGTCCTATCAACCGATGTCTGCCAGTCTGTCCTATCAACTGATGTCTGTCAGTCTGTCCTATCAACTGATGTCTGCCAGTCTGTCCTATCAACCGATGTCAGCCAGTCTGTCCTATCAACTGATATCAGCCAGTCTGTCCTATCAACTGATGTCTGTCCTATCAACTGATGTCTGTCCTATCAACTGATGTCAGCCAGTCTGTCCTATCAACTGATGTCTGTCCTATCAACTGATGTCTGTCCTATCAACCGATGTCTGCCAGTCTGTCCTATCAACTGATGTCTGTCCTATCAACTGATGTCTGCCAGTCTGTCCTATCAACTGATGTCTGCCAGTCTGTCCTATCAACTGATGTCTGTCCTATCAACCGATGTCAGCCAGTCTGTCCTATCAACTGATGTCAGCCAGTCTGTCCTATCAACTGATGTCTGTCCTATCAACTGATGTCTGTCCTATCAACTGATGTCAGCCAGTCTGTCCTATCAACTGATGTCTGTCCTATCAACCGATGTCAGCCAGTCTGTCCTATCAACCGATGTCTGCCAGTCTGTCCTATCAACTGATGTCTGCCAGTCTGTCCTATCAACTGATGTCTGCCAGTCTGTCCTATCAACCGATGTCAGCCAGTCTGTCCTATCAACCGATGTATGCCAGTCTGTCCTATCAACTGATGTCTGCCAGTCTGTCCTATCAACTGATGTCAGCCAGTCTGTCCTATCAACCGATGTCTGCCAGTCTGTCCTATCAACCGATGTCTGCCAGTCTGTCCTATCAACTGATGTCTGTCAGTCTGTCCTATCAACTGATGTCTGCCAGTCTGTCCTATCAACCAATGTTAGCCAGTCTGTCCTATCAACCGATGTCTGCCAGTCTGTCCTATTAACTGATGTCTGTCCTATCAACTGATGTCTGCCAGTCTGTCCTATCAACTGATGTCTGTCAGTCTGTCCTATCAACTGATGTCTGCCAGTCTGTCCTATCAACTGATGTCTGTCAGTCTGTCCTATCAACTGATGTCTGTCAGTCTGTCCTATCAACTGATGTCTGCCAGTCTGTCCTATCAACCGATGTCAGCCAGTCTGTCCTATCAACCGATGTCTGCCAGTCTGTCCTATCAACCGATGTCTGCCAGTCTGTCCTATCAACTGATGTCTGTCCTATCAACTGATGTCTGTCCTATCAACTGATGTCTGTCCTATCAACTGATGTCTGCCAGTCTGTCCTATGAACTGATGTCTGTCCTATCAACTGATGTCTGTCCTATCAACTGATGTCAGCCAGTCTGTCCTATCAACCGATGTCTGCCAGTCTGTCCTATCAACTGATGTCTGCCAGTCTGTCCTATCAACTGATGTCTGTCCTATCAACTGATGTCAGCCAGTCTGTCCTATCAACTGATGTCTGTCAGTCTGTCCTATCAACTGATGTCTGCCAGTCTGTCCTATCAACCGATGTCAGCCAGTCTGTCCTATCAACCGATGTCTGCCAGTCTGTCCTATCAACCGATGTCTGCCAGTCTGTCCTATCAACCGATGTCTGCCAGTCTGTCCTATCAACTGATGTCTGTCCTATCAACTGATGTCTGTCCTATCAACTGATGTCTGTCCTATCAACTGATGTCTGCCAGTCTGTCCTATGAACTGATGTCTGTCCTATCAACTGATGTCTGTCCTATCAACTGATGTCAGCCAGTCTGTCCTATCAACCGATGTCTGCCAGTCTGTCCTATCAACTGATGTCTGCCAGTCTGTCCTATCAACTGATGTCTGTCCTATCAACCGATGTCAGCCAGTCTGTCCTATCAACTGATGTCTGTCCTATGTACTGATGTCTGTCCTATCAACCGATGTCTGCCAGTCTGTCCTATCAACTGATGTCTGTCCTATCAACTGATGTCTGTCCTATCAACCGATGTCAGCCAGTCTGTCCTATCAACTGATGTCAGCCAGTCTGTCCTATCAACTGATGTCTGTCCTATCAACTGATGTCTGTCCTATCAACCGATGTCTGCCAGTCTGTCCTATCAACTGATGTCTGTCCTATCAACTGATGTCTGCCAGTCTGTCCTATCAACTGATGTCTGCCAGTCTGTCCTATCAACCGATGTCAGCCAGTCTGTCCTATCAACTGATGTCAGCCAGTCTGTCCTATCAACTGATGTCAGCCAGTCTGTCCTATCAACTGATGTCTGTCCTATCAACTGATGTCTGTCCTATCAACTGATGTCAGCCAGTCTGTCCTATCAACTGATATCTGTCCTATCAACTGATGTCTGTCCTATCAACCGATGTCAGCCAGTCTGTCCTATCAACCGATGTCTGCCAGTCTGTCCTATCAACTGATGTCTGTCCTATCAACTGATGTCAGCCAGTCTGTCCTATCAACTGATATCTGTCCTATCAACCGATGTCTGCCAGTCTGTCCTATCAACCGATGTCAGCCAGTCTGTCCTATCAACTGATGTCTGCCAGTCTGTCCTATCAACTGATGTCTGTCCTATCAACGGATGTCTGCCAGTCTGTCCTATCAACTGATGTCTGCCAGTCTGTCCTATCAACTGATGTCTGTCAGTCTGTCCTATCAACTGATGTCTGCCAGTCTGTCCTACCAACTGATGTCAGCCAGTCTGTCCTATCAACCGATGTCAGCCAGTCTGTCCTATCAACTGATGTCTGTCAGTCTGTCCTATCAACTGATGTCTGTCAGTCTGTCCTATCAACTGATGTCTGTCAGTCTGTCCTATCAACTGATGTCTGTCAGTCTGTCCTATCAACTGATGTCTGTCAGTCTGTCCTATCAACTGATGTCTGTCAGTCTGTCCTACCAACTGATGTCTGCCAGTCTGTCCTATCAACCGATGTCAGCCAGTCTGTCCTATCAACTGATGTCTGCCAGTCTGTCCTATCAACTGATGTCTGTCCTATCAACGGATGTCTGCCAGTCTGTCCTATCAACTGATGTCTGCCAGTCTGTCCTATCAACTGATGTCTGCCAGTCTGTCCTATCAACTGATGTCTGCCAGTCTGTCCTATCAACTGATGTCTGTCCTATCAACGGATGTCTGCCAGTCTGTCCTATCAACTGATGTCTGCCAGTCTGTCCTATCAACTGATGTCTGCCAGTCTGTCCTATCAACTGATGTCTGCCAGTCTGTCCTATCAACTGATGTCTGTCAGTCTGTCCTATCAACTGATGTCTGCCAGTCTGTCCTATCAACTGATGTCAGCCAGTGTATAGCTGTGGATCAACCGATGTCAGCCAGTGTATAGCTGTGGATCAACCGATGTCAGCCAGTGTATAGCTGTGGATCAACCGATGTCAGCCAGTGTATAGCTGTCGATCAACCGATGTCAGCCAGTGTATAGCTGTGGATCAACTGATGTCAGCCAGTGTATAGCTGTGGATCAACCGATGTCAGCCAGTGTATAGCTGTGGATCAACTGATGTCAGCCAGTGTATAGCTGTGGATCAACTGATGTCAGCCAGTGTATAGCTGTGGATCAACTGATGTCAGCCAGTGTATAGCTGTGGATCAACTGATGTCAGCCAGTGTATAGCTGTGGATCAACTGATGTCAGCCAGTGTATAGCTGTGGATCAACTGATGTCAGCCAGTGTATAGCTGTGGATCAACTGATGTCAGCCAGTGTATAGATGTGGATCAACTGATGTCAGCCAGTGTATAGCTGTGGATCAACTGATGTCAGCCAGTGTATAGCTGTGGATCAACTGATGTCAGCCAGTGTATAGCTGTGGATCAACTGATGTCAGCCAGTGTATAGCTGTGGATCAACTGATGTCAGCCAGTGTATAGCTGTGGATCAACTGCATTGTTTCAATAGAATGTTGGCAGTTAATTTGAAAACAATATTGTATCATCTCTCTAAACTTGGCTGGCTGGCTGGCTAACAAACATTGGGTAAAAACAATTAATTATTTACACCCTATCGTATCACAGCACTGGCAAACCATGGTTGACCACCTCCCTGACCAGCATGGCTGACCTTTCATCCCTTCATAGGAAGGTTCATGACCATTCTACTATTCTATACTGAACACAGCATGGTCCCATGTTTAGTGAGCATTTCGTCTTTGCAAAGATAATCCCATCCACCTGACAGGTGTGGCATATCAAGAAGCTGATTAAACAGCAGGATCATTACAAAGGTGCACCTTGTGCTGGGGACGACAAAAGGCCACTCTCTAAAATGTGCAGTTTTGTCACACAACACAACGCCACAGATGTCTCATGTTTTGAGGGAGCGTGCGATTAGCATGCCGACTGCAGGAATGTCCACCAGAGCTGTTGCCAGATAGTTTCATGTTAATTTCGCACACCATAAGCCGCATCAAGTCGTTTTAGAGACATTTTTTTGACAGGATGTCCGACAGGCCTCGCATCCGCAGACCACGTGTAACCATGCCAACCACGCCAGCCCAGGACCTTAGAATCCGTCTTCTTCATCCGCGGGATCAACCGAGACCAGCCACCTGGAAAGCTGCCGATACGGAGGGTACAAAGTGTCAGAAACCGTCTCGGGGAAGCTCATCTGCTCGTTGTCCTCACTAGAGTCTTGACCTGACTGCAGTTCAGTGTCGTAACTGACTTCAGTGGGGACATGCTCACCTTCGATGGCCCCCCGGCACGCTGGAGAAGTGTGCTCTTCACGGATGAATCCCGGTTTCATGTTTACCGGGCAGATTGTTCACGACGTTGACGTCAGCAGAGCGCCCCATGGTGGTGGTGGGGTTATGGTATGGGGCAGTCATTAACAACGAACACAATTGCATTTTATCGATGGCAATTTGAATGCGGAGAGATACCGTGACGAGATCCTGGGGCCCGTTGTTGTGCCTTTCATCCACCGACATCACCTCATGTTTCAGCACGATAACAGCAGGATAATAGTATGATAATGCATGATAATGCATGATTATAGTATGGTAATGTGTGATAATAGCGTGATAATAGCATGACAGTAATATGATAATAGCATGACAGTAATATGATAATAGCACGATAATGTGTGATGACAGTATGATCATGCATGATAATAGTACAGTAATGTATGATAACACCACGATAATGCATGACAACAGTATGATAATGGACGATAGTATGGTAATAGCATGGTAATAGTAGGATAATGCACAATAACACCACGAGAATGCATGACAACAGTATGATAATGGACGATAGTATGGTAATAGCATGGTAATAGTAGGATAATGCATGATAATAGCACGATAATGCACAATAACAGTACGATAATGCACGACCCCATGTTGCAAGGATCTAGCCTGCTCACGTCGTCTGAGGGTTAACTGACACATGCTCTAATTCATTAATAGACATCAAGGGTGTGTCCCCCAAATGGTACCCTATTCCCTACATAGTGCACTACTACCCTATAGACCCTGGTTCAAAGTAGTGCACTGTGTAGGGAATAGGGCGCCATTTGGGATGATTCGGCCTGTGGTTGAGACGAGGAGGTATCCCTTCCCTCCACTCTGCAGTCCACAGAGACCACTGCTTGGCCACGGAAAGAAAGAGAGAGGCCTCCCTCCACTCTGCAGTCCACAGAGACCACTGCTTGGCCACAGAAAGAAAGAGAGAGGCCTCTCTCCACTCTGCAGTCCACAGAGACCACTGCTTGGCCACGGAAAGAAAGAGAGAGGCCTCCCTCCACTCTGCAGTCCACAGAGACCACCGGCTTGGCCACGGAAAGAAAGAGAGAGGCCTCCCTCCACTCTGCAGTCCACAGAGACCACCGGCTTGGCCATGGAAAGAAAGAGAGAGGCCTCCCTCCACTCTGCAGTCCACAGAGACCACTGCTCCACTCCAAATCAAATCAAATGTATTTATATAGCCCTTCGTACATCAGCTGATATCTCAAAGTGCTGTACAGAAACCCAGCCTAAAACCCCAAACAGCAAGCAATGCAGGTGTAGAAGCACGGTGGCTAGGAAAAACTCCCTAGAAAGGCCAGAACCTAGAAAGAAACCTAGAGAGGAACCAGGCTATGAGGGGTGGCCAGTCCTCTTCTGGCTATGCTGGGTGGAGATTATAACAGAACATGGCCAAGATGTTAAAATGTTCATAAATGACCAGCATGGTCGAATAATAATAAGGCAGAACAGTTGAAACTGGAGCAGCAGCATGGCCAGGTGGACTGGGGAAAGCAAGGAGTCATCATGTCAGGTAGTCCTGAGGCATGGTCCTAGGGCCCAGGTCAGTTGAAACTGGAGCAGCAGCATGGCCAGGTGGACTGGGGACAGCAAGGAGTCATCATGTCAGGTAGTCCTGAGGCATGGTCCTAGGGCTCAGGTCCAAACTGACCCCAGCCCCCCGACACATAAACTACTGCAGCATAAACACTGGGGGCTGAGACAGGACACACAAAAGGGAGGGGAAACCAACACTTTAATGCTCGTATCAAAACAAGTGGCTGCAGGAGTGTGCAGTAAAGTCTGGTTGGTCAGCTGACATAACCATTTCCTGTGGAACAGGAAGTGCTTTAAAGAGGAGATGAAAGCTTCAAGGTAACACAGTTGGCAGTCGTTTCGGTGGGCCAACCCAACACAGGTGTCCTACAACAACGGCAGTCTGTAGTGTGTAGTGTGTACAGTGTGTAGGCAGACCCATGTAAGGAGATCTGTATGCAAACAGATGACAGCCTAGATATTTCTTTCTATGTATCTGTTAGAGAGAGAGAGAGAGAGATGGTTGGCCCACCTAAACGACTGCCAGCTGTGTTACCTTGAAGCGTTTATCTCCTCGTTAAAGCACTTCCTGTTCCACAGGCCTGATGGAAAACACTTTGTGTTTTGAAATGTAATGTCACGTAATATTTTTCATTGGATATAACTCTTTGCATTGCTCCTGGAGGAAACGGCTACAGATGTATCTATATCCACAGTAAAACGAGTCCTATATCGACATAACCTGAAAAGCCGCTCAGCAAGGAAGAAGCCACTGCTCCAAAACCGCCATAAAAAAGCCAGACTACGGTTTGCAACTGCACATGGGGACAAAGATCGTACTTTTTGGAGAAATATCGTCTGGTCTGATGAAACAAAAATAGAACTGTTTGGCCATAATGACCATCGTTATGTTTGGAGGAAAAAGGGCGAGTTGGTGTAATGAGGATCAATTTGTCTGCATATAGCAGTGGTACGCTGTGTGTAAACTAAGTACTCGGGACAGTAGGGCGAGTTCAAGTCGTAGGACTACCGGAGCGCTGGTAGTTCTCTGTCTGTGGCTCTTCTTGTTATATAAGTTGGATTTGGCCCCGCACAGATGCCAACAGCCCCTGGCAGAGAAGACAGGGAAGAAATCACCATTAACCTCCCTATAGGCTGCTATAGCCTACACATTCTATCATTTTCATGGAATCTTTGTGGTAATTAAATATAATTTATTCAGAATAAATGTTACAGGAATATTTTTACCAGCTTCTCCCGCTTCCAATGTTGATCATCTCAACTACTGACTCCTCCCACTTCCAATGTTGATCATCTCAACTACTGACTCCTCCCACTTCCAATGTTGATCATCTCAACTACTGACTCCTCCCACTTCTAATGTTGATCATCTCAACTACAGACTCCTCCCACTTCCAATGTTGATCATCTCAACTAGACTCCTCCCACTTCCAATGTTGATCATCTCAACTACAGACTCCTCCCACTTCCAATGTTGATCATCTCAACTACTGACTCCTCCCACTTCCAATGTTGATCATCTCAACTACTGACTCCTCCCACTTACAATGTTGATCATCTCAACTACTGACTCCTCCCACTTCCAATGTTGATCATCTCAACTACTGACTCCTCCCACTTCCAATGTTGATCATCTCAACTACTGACTCCTCCCACTTCCAATGTTGATCATCTCAACTACTGACTCCTCCCACTTCCAATGTTGATCTTCTCAACTACTGACTCCTCCCACTTCCAATGTTGATCATCTCAACTACTGACTCCTCCCACTTCCAATGTTGATCTTCTCAACTACAGACTCCTCCCACTTCCAATGTTGATCATCTCAACTACTGACTCCTCCCACTTCCAATGTTGATCATCTCAACTACTGACTCCTCCCACTTCCAATGTTGATCATCTCAACTACTGACTCCTCCCACTTCCAATGTTGATCATCTCAACTACTGACTCCTCCCACTTCCAATGTTGATCATCTCAACTACAGACTCCTCCCACTTCCAATGTTGATCATCTCAACTACTGACTCCTCCCACTTCCAATGTTGATCATCTCAACTACTGACTCCTCCCACTTCCAATGTTGATCATCTCAACTACTGACTCCTCCCACTTCCAATGTTGATCATCTCAACTACAGACTCCTCCCACTTCCAATGTTGATCATCTCAACTACTGACTCCTCCCACTTCCAATGTTGATCATCTCAACTACTGACTCCTCCCACTTCCAATGTTGATCATCTCAACTACTGACTCCTCCCACTTCCAATGTTGATCATCTCAACTACTGACTCCTCCCACTTCCAATGTTGATCATCTCAACTACTGACTCCTCCCACTTCCAATGTTGATCATCTCAACTACAGACTCCTCCCACTTCCAATGTTGATCATCTCAACTAGACTCCTCCCACTTCCAATGTTGATCATCTCAACTACTGACTCCTCCCACTTCCAATGTTGATCATCTCAACTACTGACTCCTCCCACTTCCAATGTTGATCATCTCAACTACTGACTCCTCCCACTTCCAATGTTGATCATCTCAACTACTGACTCCTCCCACTTCCAATGTTGATCATCTCAACTACTGACTCCTCCCACTTCCAATGTTGATCATCTCAACTACTGACTCCTCCCACTTCCAATGTTGATCATCTCAACTACTGACTCCTCCCACTTCCAATGTTGATCATCTCAACTACAGACTCCTCCCACTTCCAATGTTGATCATCTCAACTACAGACTCCTCCCACTTCCAATGTTGATCATCTCAACTACAGACTCCTCCCACTTCCAATGTTGATCATCTCAACTACTGACTCCTCCCACTTCCAATGTTGATCATCTCAACTACTGACTCCTCCCACTTCTAATGTTGATCATCTCAACTACAGACTCCTCCCACTTCCAATGTTGATCATCTCAACTACAGACTCCTCCCACTTCCAATGTTGATCATCTCAACTACTGACTCCTCCCACTTCCAATGTTGATCATCTCAACTACAGACTCCTCCCACTTCCAATGGGTTGTTGTTGTCTAACAAAGACTGTTGGGATATGAACTCAGCTACAACTCAGGGCCAAGGCTGTGCGTTGGGGACACACACACACTAGGGCCCTGAGTTGTAGCTGTGCATTGGGACACACACACTAGGGCCCTGAGTTGTAGCTGTGCGTTGGGGACACACACACACACTAGGGCCCTGAGTTGTAGCTGTGCATTGGGGACACACACACACTAGGGCCCTGAGTTGTAGCTGTGCATTGGGACACACACACACACTAGGGCCCTGAATTGTAGCTGTGCGTTGGGGACACACACACACACTAGGGCCCTGAGTTGTAGCTGTGCATTGGGGACACACACACACTAGGGCCCTGAGTTGTAGCTGTGCGTTGGGGACACACACACACACTAGGGCCCTGAGTTGTAGCTGTGCGTTGGGGACACACACACACTAGGGCCCTGAGTTGTAGCTGTGCATTGGGGACAGACACTAGGGCCCTGAGTTGTAGCTGTGCGTTGGGACCACACACACTAGGGCCCTGAGTTGTAGCTGTGCATTGGGGACACACACACTAGGGCCCTGAGTTGTAGCTGTGCGTTGGGACACACACACACTAGGGCCCTGAGTTGTAGCTGTGCATTGGGGACACACACACACTAGGGCCCTGAGTTGTAGCTGTGCGTTGGGGACACACACACACACTAGGGCCCTGAGTTGTAGCTGTGCGTTGGGGACACACACACACACTAGGGCCCTGAGTTGTAGCTGTGCGTTGGGGACACACACACACACTAGGGCCCTGAGTTGTAGCTGTGCATTGGGGACACACACACTAGGGCCCTGAGTTGTAGCTGTGCGTTGGGACACACACACACTAGGGCCCTGAGTTGTAGCTGTGCATTGGGGACACACACACACTAGGGCCCTGAGTTGTAGCTGTGCGTTGGGGACACACACACACACACTAGGGCCCTGAGTTGTAGCTGTGCATTGGGGACACACACACACTAGGGCCCTGAGTTGTAGCTGTGCGTTGGGGACACACACACACACACTAGGGCCCTGAGTTGTAGCTGTGCGTTGGGGACACACACACTAGGGCCTTGAGCCCTTAAAAACAGTCTATGACGACAATGATCACCAAGATGTGGCAGAACAAAATGACTAAAGAAAAGACAATGTTCTCCACATCTCTTGGGAGTTTTTATTTTTATTTCCCCGTTATTTAACCAGGTAGGCTAGTTGAGAACACCTTTATTTAACCAGGTAGGCTAGATGAGAACACCTTTATTTAACCAGGTAGGCTAGTTGAGAATACCTTTATTTAACCAAGTAGGCCAGTTGAGAACACCTTTATTTAACCAGGTAGGCCAGTTGAGAACACCTTTATTTAACCAGGTAGGCTAGTTGAGAACACCTTTATTTAACCAGGTAGGTCAGTTGAGAACACCTTTATTTAACCAGGTAGGTCAGTTGAGAACACCTTTATTTAACCAGGTAGGCCAGTTGAGAACACCTTTATTTAACCAGGTAGGCCAGTTGAGAACACCTTTATTTAACCAGGTAGGCTAGTTGAGAACACCTTTATTTAACCAGGTAGGCTAGTTGAGAACACCTTTATTTAACCAGGTAGGCCAGTTGAGAACACCTTTATTTAACCAGGTAGGCCAGTTGAAAACACCTTTATTTAACCAGGTAGGCTAGTTGAGAACACCTTTATTTAACCAGGTAGGCTAGTTGAGAACACCTTTATTTAACCAGGTAGGCTAGTTGAGAACACCTTTATTTAACCAGGTAGGCTAGTTGAGAACACCTTTATTTAACCAGGTAGGCCAGTTGAGAACACCTTTATTTAACCAGGTAGGCCAGTTGAGAACACCTTTATTTAACCAGGTAGGCTAGTTGAGAACACCTTTATTTAACCAGGTAGGTCAGTTGAGAACACCTTTATTTAACCAGGTAGGCTAGTTGAGAACACCTTTATTTAACCAGGTAGGCCAGTTGAGAACAAGTTCTCATTTACAATTGCGACCTGGCCAAGATAAAACAAAGCAGTTTGACACAAACAACAACAACAGAGTTACACATGGAGTAAACAAGCGTTCAGTCAATAACACAATAGAAAAAAAAGAAAGTCTATATACAGTGTGTGCAAATGGTGTGAGGAGGTAAGGCAATAAATAGGCCATAGTAGCGAGGTAACTACAATATAGCAGATTAACACTGGAGTGATACAGTAGGGCAAAAAGGTATTTAGTCAGCCACCAATTGTGCAAGTTCTCCCACTTAAAAAGATGAGAGAGGCCTGTAATTTTCATCATAGGTACACTTCAACTATGACAGACAAAATGAGGGGAAAAAATCCAGAAAATCACATTGTAGGATTTTTAATGACTTTATTTGCAAATTATGGTGGAAAATAAGTATATATTTTTTTAATACAAAACATTAACTTTAGTCAGCTAAATCCACAGTACTATCACATGGACACAGCCCACTACTAGACCCAGTCCATCTCCATCCAGTCCGTCCTCAGTGTGTAAAGAGGCTACTGGCTTTAGGCACCTTCAGGTAAACATGAGGTTATTAACTTACCTAACTAGTTGCCCTCTGACCATGAGGTTATTAACTTACCTAACTAGTTGCCCTCTGACCATGAGGTTAATAACTTACCTAACTAGCTGCCCTCTGACCATGAGGTTATTAACTTACCTAACTAGCTGCCCTCTGACCATGAGGTTATTAACTTACCTAACTAGCTGCCCTCTGACCATGAGGTTATTAACTTACCTAACTAGCTGCCCTCTGACCATGAGGTTATTAACTTACCTAACTAGCTGCCCTCTGACCATGAGGTTATTAACTTACCTAACTAGTTGCCCTCTGACCATGAGGTTATTATCTCCTCCATCTTGGCTCCAACATGGCTCTATCTCCTCCATCTTGGCTCCAACATGGCTCTATCTCCTCTAAGACTGTGTTCTTCTATCTCCTCCATCTTGGCTCCAACATGGCTCAATCTCCTCCATCTTGGCTCCAACATGGCTCTATCTCCTCTAAGACTGTGTTCTTCTATCTCCTCCATCTTGGCTCTATCTCTCCATGGCTCTCTATGTTAGTGGGTTACTCCCTGTTGTCAGATCGTACTAGAGTAATCACTGTTTGTGTGTGTGGTGTATTGTGGTGGTGAAGGTGGTTCTTCCTGGTCCTCTCCTCACTGGCCCCGGAGCTTCAGGATGGTTTCCACAGCCTCCGCAAGGTTGTCCACATAGCCATCAGCTGTTACTGTGGGGTGTTTCTCATCACTGGGCCTACAGAGAGAGAGACAGAGAGAGACAGAGAGAGACAGAGAGAGACAGAGAGAGAGACAAAGAGAGAGAGACGAAGAGAGAGAGAGAGACGAAGAGAGAGAGAGAGACAGACAGCGAACGAGCGAGATGGAGAGTTAATTTTGATTGTTTTTCACTTCATATATTCACTTTATATATTATCTACCTCACTTGCTTTGGCCCCATGCCAATAAAGCCCTTGAATTGAATTGACAGAGAGAGGCTGAATGCAGCATTGAATATTGAGGACATGCCTTGTGTTAACTGTCTGTCAACAAATCAAATCACATTGTATTTGTCACATGCGCAGAATACAACAGGTGTAGTAGACCTTACAGTGAAACAGCTTACTGTACAAATAATTAACCATCAATGCTTTAAGAAGCTAAGAAGAAAAATGTATGAAGTAAAAAATAAAAGTAACAAATAATTAAAGATCTGCAGTAAAATAACAATAGTGAGGCTACATACAGGGGGTACCGGTACAGAGTCAATGTGGAGGCTATATACAGGGGGTACCAGTACAGAGTCAATGTGGAGGATATATACAGGGGGTACCGGTACAGAGTCAATGTGGAGGCTATATACAGGGGGTACCGGTACAGAGTCAATGTGGAGGCTATATACAGGGGGTACCGTACAGAGTCAATGTGGAGGCTATATACAGGGGGGTACCGGTACAGAGTCAATGTGGAGGTTATATACAGGGGGTACCAGTACAGAGTCAATGTGGAGGCTATATACAGGGGTACCGGTACAGAGTCAATGTGGAGGCTATATACAGGGGTACTGGTACAGAGTCAATGTGGAGGCTATATACAGGGGGTACCAGTACAGAGTCAATGTGGAGGCTATATACAGGGGGTACCGGTACAGAGTCAATGTGGAGGCTATATACAGGGGTACTGGTACAGAGTCAATGTGGAGGCTATATACAGGGGGTACCGGTACAGAGTCAATGTGGAGGCTATATACAGGGGGGCCGGTACAGAGTCAATGTGGAGGCTATATACAGGGGTACCGGCATACAGAGTCAATGTGGAGACTATATACAGGGGTAATGTACAGAGTCAATGTGGAGGCTATATACAGGGGGGTACCGGTACAGAGTCAATGTGGAGGCTATATACAGGGGGTACCGGTACAGAGTCAATGTGGAGGCTATATACAGGGGGTACTGGTACAGAGTCAATGTGGAGGCTATATACAGGGTACTGGTACAGAGTCAATGTGGAGGCTATATACAGGGGGAACCGGTACAGAGTCAATGTGGAGGCTATATACAGGGGGTACCGGTACAGAGTCAATGTGGAGGCTATATACAGGGGGTACTGGTACAGAGTCAATGGGGAGGCTATATACAGGGGGTACTGGTACAGAGTCAATGTGGAGGCTATATACAGGGGGTACTGGTACAGAGTCAATGTGGAGGCTATATACAGGGGGTACCGGTACTGAGTCAATGTGGAGGCTATATACAGGGGGGTACCGGTACAGAGTCAATGTGGAGGCTACATACAGGGGGTACCGGTACAGAGTCAATGTGGAGGCTATATACAGGGTGTTACGGTACAGAGTCAATGTGGAGGCTATATACAGGGTATTACGGTACAGAGTCAATGTGGAGGCTATATACAGGGGGTACCGGTACAGAGTCAATGTGGAGGCTATATACAGGGTATTACGGTACAGAGTAAAGGTGGAGGCTATATACAGGGGTACCGGTACAGAGTCAATGTGGAGGCTATATACAGGGGTACCGGTACAGAGTCAATGTGGAGGCTATATACAGGGTGTACCGGTACAGAGTCAATGTGGAGACTATATACAGGGGTACCGGTACAGAGTCAATGTGGAGGCTATATACAGGGGGTACCGGTACAGAGTCAATGTGGAGGCTATATACAGGGGGTACCGGTACAGAGTCAATGTGGAGGCTATATACAGGGGGTACCGGTACAGAGTCAATGTGGAGGCTATATACAGGGAGTACCGGTACAGAGTCAATGTGGAGGCTATATACAGGGGTACCGGTACAGAGTCAATGTGGAGGCTATATACAGGGGGTACCGGTACAGAGTCAATGTGGAGGCTATATACAGGGGGTACCGGTACAGAGTCAATGTGGAGGCTATATACAGGGTATTACGGTACAGAGTCAATGTGGAGGCTATATACAGGGGGTACCGGTACAGAGTCAATGTGGTTTATGGCTGTTCCCCGCTCTCCACAGAGTTTACGGGGTCATGCAAGGCTAAGCGAGGCTAAATCTCACGTCTCACACTCACAATGTGAAAGTAGCAGATAGTGTTTGTGTGAGGCTGAACAGCCATCACATCAGTTACATGACACACACACACACGCACGCACGCACGCACGCACACACACACACGGCCCCCTTTGGCTCAGATCAGTGCCAATTTGTCACCATGTGTGTGTGTTTTTGTGTGTGTGTGTGTGTACACTACTGATCAAAAGTTTGGGGTCACTTAGAAATGACCTTGTTTTTGAAAGAAAAACAATTTTTTTTGGTCCATTAAAATAACATCAAGTTGATCAGAAATACAGTGTAGACATTGTTAATGTTGTAAATGACTATTGTAGCTGAATGGAATATCTACATAGGCGTACAGAGGCCCATTATCAGCAACCATCACTCCTGTGTTCCAATGGCACGTTGTGTTAGCTAATCCAAGTTTATCATTTTAAAAGGCGAATTGATCATTAGAAAACACTTTTGCAATTATGTTAGCACATCTGAAAACTGTTGTACTAATTAAAGAAGCAATAAAACTGGCCTTCTTTAGACTAGTTGAGTATCTGGAGCATCAGCATTTGTGGGTTTCGATTACAGGCTCAAAATGGCCAGAAACAAACACCTTTCTTCTGAAACTCGTCAGTCTATTCTTGTTCTGAGAAATGAAGACTATTCCATGTGAGAAATTGCCAAGAAACTGAAGACCTCGTACAACGTTGTGTGCTACTCCCTTCACAGAACAGCACAAACTGGCTCTAACCAGAATAGAAAGAGGAGTGGGAGGCCCTGGTGCACAACTGAGCAAGAGGACAGGTACATTCGAGTGTCCTGGGGTCCTGTGTTGTGTGCCTGACTGTCCTGGGGTCCTGTGTAGTGGCTGACTGTCCCGGGGTCCTGTGTAGTGGCTGACTGTCCCGGGGTCCTGTGTTATGTGGCTGACTGTCTTGGGGTCCTGTGTTGTGGCTGACTGTCCTGGGGTCCTGTGTTGTGTGGCTGACTGTCCTGGGGTCCTGTGTTGTGTGGCTGACTGTCCCGGGGTCCCTTTGTTGTGTGGCTGACTGTCCCGGGGTCCCTTTGTTGTGTGGCTGACTGTCCCGGGGTCCCTTTGTTGTGTGGCTGACTGTCCCGGGGTCCCTTTGTTGTGTGGCTGACTGTCCCGGGGCCCTGTGTTGTGTGGCTGACTGTCCCGGGGTCCTGTGTTGTGTGGCTGACTGTCCCGGGGTCCTGTGTTGTGTGGCTGACTGTCCCGGGGTCCTGTGTTGTGTGGCTGACTGTCCCGGGGTCCTGTGTTGTGTGGCTGACTGTCCCGGGGTCCTGTGTTGTGTGGCTGACTGTCCCGGGGTCCTGTGTTGTGTGGCTGACTGTCCCGGGGTCCTGTGTTGTGTGGCTGACTGTCCCGGGGTCCTGTGTTGTGTGGCTGACTGTCCCGGGGTCCTGTGTTGTGTGGCTGACTGTCCTGGGGTCCTGTGAAGTGGCTGACTGTCCTGGGGTCCTGTGTAGTGTGGCTGACTGTCCTGGGGTCCTGTTGTGTGGCTGACTGTCCTGGGGTCCTGTGTTGTGTGGCTGACTGTCCTGGGGTCCTGTGTTGTGTAGCTGACTGTCCTGGGGTCCTGTGTTGTGTGGCAGACTGTCCTGGGGTCCTGTGTTGTGTGGCAGACTGTCCTGGGGTCCTGTGTTGTGTGGCTGACTGTCCTGGGGTCCTGTGTTGTGTGGCTGACTGTCCTGGGGTGTGTGGCTGACTGTCCCGGGGTCCTGTGTTGTGTGGCTGACTGTCCCGGGGTCCTGTGTTGTGTGGCTGACTGTCCTGGGGTCCTGTGTTGTGTGGCTGATTGTCCTGGGGTCCTGTGTTGTGGCTGACTGTCCTGGGGTCCTGTGTTGTGTGGCTGACTGTCCTGGGGTCCTGTGTAGTGGCTGACTGTCCTGGGGTCCTGTGTTGTGTGGCTGACTGTCCTGGGGTCCTGTGTTGTGTGGCTGACTGTCCTGGGATCCTGTGTTGTGTGGCTGACTGTCCTGGGGTCCTGTGTTGTGGCTGACTGTCCTGGGGTCCTGTGTTGTGTGGCTGACTGTCCTGGGGTCCTGTGTTGTGTGGCTGACTGTCCTGGGGTCCTGTGTTGTGTGGCTGACTGTCCTGGGGTCCTGTGTGGCTGACTGTCCTGGGGTCCTGTGTTGTGTGGCTGACTGTCCTAGGGTCCTGTGTTGTGTGGCTGACTGTCCTGGGGTCTTGTGTTGTGTGGCTGACTGTCCTGGGGTCCTGTTGTGTGGCTGACTGTCCTGGGGTCCTGTTGTGTGGCTGACTGTCCTGGGGTCCTGTGTTGTGTGGCTGACTGTCTTGGGGTCCTGTGTTGTGTAGCTGACTGTCCTGGGGTCCTGTGTTGTGTGGCAGACTGTCCTGGGGTCCTGTGTTGTGTGGCAGACTGTCCTGGGGGCCTGTGTTGTGTGGCTGACTGTCCTGGGGTCCTGTGTTGTGTGGCTGACTGTCCTGGGGTGTGTGGCTGACTGTCCCGGGGTCCTGTGTTGTGTGGCTGACTGTCCTGGGGTCCTGTGTTGTGTGGCTGATTGTCCTGGGGTCCTGTGTTGTGGCTGACTGTCCTGGGGTCCTGTGTTGTGTGGCTGACTGTCCTGGGGTCCTGTGTGGCTGACTGTCCTGGGGTCCTGTGTTGTGTGGCTGACTGTCCTAGGGTCCTGTGTTGTGTGGCTGACTGTCCTGGGGTCTTGTGTTGTGTGGCTGACTGTCCTGGGGTCCTGTTGTGTGGCTGACTGTCCTGGGGTCCTGTTGTGTGGCTGACTGTCCTGGGGTCCTGTGTTGTGTGGCTGACTGTCTTGGGGTCCTGTGTTGTGTAGCTGACTGTCCTGGGGTCCTGTGTTGTGTGGCAGACTGTCCTGGGGTCCTGTGTTGTGTGGCAGACTGTCCTGGGGGCCTGTGTTGTGTGGCTGACTGTCCTGGGGTCCTGTGTTGTGTGGCTGACTGTCCTGGGGTGTGTGGCTGACTGTCCCGGGGTCCTGTGTTGTGTGGCTGACTGTCCTGGGGTCCTGTGTTGTGTGGCTGATTGTCCTGGGGTCCTGTGTTGTGGCTGACTGTCCTGGGGTCCTGTGTTGTGTGGCTGACTGTCCTGGGGTCCTGTGTAGTGGCTGACTGTCCTGGGGTCCTGTGTTGTGTGGCTGACTGTCCTGGGGTCCTGTGTTGTGTGGCTGACTGTCCTGGGGTCCTGTGTAGTGGCTGACTGTCCTGGGGTCCTGTGTTGTGTGGCTGACTGTCCTGGGGTCCTGTGTTGTGTGGCTGACTGTCCTGGGGTCCTGTGTTGTGTGGCTGACTGTCCTGGGATCCTGTGTTGTGTGGCTGACTGTCCTGGGGTCCTGTGTTGTGGCTGACTGTCCTGGGGTCCTGTGTTGTGTGGCTGACTGTCCTGGGGTCCTGTGTTGTGTGGCTGACTGTCCTGGGGTCCTGTGTTGTGTGGCTGACTGTCCTGGGGTCCTGTGTGGCTGACTGTCCTGGGGTCCTGTGTTGTGTGGCTGACTGTCCTAGGGTCCTGTGTTGTGTGGCTGACTGTCCTGGGGTCTTGTGTTGTGTGGCTGACTGTCCTGGGGTCCTGTTGTGTGGCTGACTGTCCTGGGGTCCTGTGTTGTGTGGCTGACTGTCTTGGGGTCCTGTGTTGTGTAGCTGACTGTCCTGGGGTCCTGTGTTGTGTGGCAGACTGTCCTGGGGTCCTGTGTTGTGTGGCAGACTGTCCTGGGGTCCTGTGTTGTGTGGCTGACTGTCCTGGGGTCCTGTGTTGTGTGGCTGACTGTCCTGGGGTGTGTGGCTGACTGTCCCGGGGTCCTGTGTTGTGTGGCTGACTGTCCTGGGGTCCTGTGTTGTGTGGCTGATTGTCCTGGGGTCCTGTGTTGTGGCTGACTGTCCTGGGGTCCTGTGTTGTGTGGCTGACTGTCCTGGGGTCCTGTGTAGTGGCTGACTGTCCTGGGGTCCTGTGTTGTGTGGCTGACTGTCCTGGGGTCCTGTGTTGTGTGGCTGACTGTCCTGGGATCCTGTGTTGTGTGGCTGACTGTCCTGGGGTCCTGTGTTGTGGCTGACTGTCCTGGGGTCCTGTGTTGTGTGGCTGACTGTCCTGGGGTCTTGTGTTGTGTGGCTGACTGTCCTGGGGTCCTGTGTTGTGGCTGACTGTCCTGGGGTCCTGTGTTGTGTGGCTGACTGTCCTGGGGTCCTGTGTGGCTGACTGTCCTGGGTTCCTGTGTTGTGTGGCTGACTGTCCTGGGTTCCTGTGTTGTGTGGCTGACTGTCCTGGGGTCCTGTGTTGTGTGGTTGACTGTCCTGGGGTCCCGTGTTGTGTAGCTGACTGTCCTGGGGTCCTGTGTTGTGTGGCTGACTGTCCTGGGGTCCTGTGTTGTGTGGTTGACTGTCCTGGGGTCCTGTGTTGTGTGGCTGACTGTCCTGGGGTCCTGTGTTGTGTGGCTGACTGTCCTGGGGTCCCGTGTTGTGTAGCTGACTGTCCTGGGGTCCTGTGTTGTGTGGCTGACTGTCCTGGGGTCCTGTGTTGTGTGGCTGACTGTCCTGGGGTCCTGTGTTGTGTGGCTGACTGTCCTGGGGTCCTGTGTGGCTGACTGTCCTGGGGTCCTGTGTTGTGTGGCTGACTGTCCTGGGGTCCTGTGTGGCTGACTGTCCTGGGGTCCTGTGTTGTGTGGCTGACTGTCCTGGGGTCCTGTGTTGTGGCTGACTGTCCTGGGGTCCTGTGTTGTGTGGCTGACTGTCCTGGGGTCCTGTGTTGTGTGGCTGACTGTCCTGGGGTCCTGTGTTGTGTGGCTGACTGTCCTGGGGTCCTGTGTTGTGTGGCTGACTGTCCTGGGGTCCTGTGTTGTGTGGCTGACTGTCCCGGGGTCCTGTGTTGTACAGTACCAGTGAAAAGTCTGGACACACCTTCAAGGGTTTTTCTTAATTTTTTACTATTTTCTACATTGCAGAATAATAGTGAAGACATCACTACTATGAAATAACACATATGGAATCATGTAGTAACCAAAAAAAAGTGTTAAACAAATCAAAATAAATGTTATATTCTTCAAAGTAGCCAACCTTTGCCTTGATGACAGCTCTGCACTCTTCCATACCTGTTATTTCATAGTTAGTGATGTCTTCACTAGTCAGACTCCAGACTAATACAGAGAGTATGGATGGGATTGGGGCACAGCTGCATTTAAACATTTGGATAACATGAAGATATTTTCAGCGTATTCTTAATGAAATAAACAAAACTCTAAACATGGTCAGTTTTCACAGACACAGAGTAATAAAGCCTTGGACCAAGAAGTTCTCAAATCGGGACTCTCCATCGAAAATAGTATTTTTAGTCCTTAGATTGAGATGTTGTGTTATAGACCGCCCCCTTGTGGTCGTTGATGGGACAGTTGGTTTCTGCCTGCATTCATTTCAACGACGTGAAGCAAAAACATACGGACGTCAACATACATAAACAAAACACCTACCTGTATTTTCCTGTCCTCACTTGGACACCCTTCATTCCACAGTGTTGGGCCCCGCCCACATCATTCACCAGATCGTCACCAATCATCAGAGTCTGACAGACAGAGAGAGAGAGAAAGGGGAGAGAGAAAGGAGAGAGAGAGACAGAGAGACAGACAGACAGACAGACAGACAGAGAGAGAGAGAAAGGAGAGAGACAGAGACAGAGAGAGACAGAGAAAGGAGAGAGAGAGAAAGGAGAGACAGAGACAGAAAGAGAGCAGGAGACAGAGAGAGACAGAAAGAGAGCAGGAGACAGAGAGAGACAGAAAGAGAGCAGGAGGAGAGAGAGAGACAGAAAGAGAGCAGGAGGAGAGAGAGAGACAGAAAGAGAGCAGGAGGAGAGAGAGAGACAGAAAGAGAGCAGGAGGAGAGAGAGAGACAGAAAGAGAGCAGGAGGAGAGAGAGAGACAGAAAGAGAGCAGCAGGAGGAGAGAGAGAGAAAGAGAGCAGGAGGAGAGAGAGACAGAAAGAGAGAAAGGAGAGCATGAGGATGGCTCAGAATCCTTATTAAATGAATGTATGTGCTGGACATATTGTTGTAAAACCTACCTGGTGTGACTGAATCCTCATGTCATCCAGAACTTTCTGAAAGAACATGGGGTCTGGCTTCCCGATGACCTCAGCTTCTACATCACAGGCATACTGATGAGAGAAACACAACCACCTCAGCTTCAACATCACAGGCATACTGATGGAGAGAGAAACACAACCACCTCAGCTTCTACATCACAGGCATACTGATGGAGAGAGAAACACAACCACCTCAGCTTCTACATCACAGGCATACTGATGGAGGGAAACACAACGACCACCTCAGCTTCTACATCACAGGCATACTGATGGAGAGAAACACAACGACCACCTCAGCTTCTACATCACAGGCATACTGATGGAGAGAAACACAACGACCACCTCAGCTTCTACATCACAGGCATACTGATGGAGAGAAACACAACGACCACCTCAGCTTCTACATCACAGGCATACTGATGGAGAGAAACACAACCACCTCAGCTTCTACATCACAGGCATACTGATGGAGAGAAACACAACGACCACCTCAGCTTCAACATCACAGGCATACTGATGGAGAGAGAAACACAACCACCTCAGCTTCTACATCACAGGCATACTGATGGAGGTCAACACAACCACCTCAGCTTCTACATCACAGGCATACTGATGGAGAGAGAAACACAACCACCTCAGCTTCAACATCACAGGCATACTGATGGAGAGAGAAACACAACCACCTCAGCTTCTACATCACAGGCATACTGATGGAGAGAGAAACACAACCACCTCAGCTTCAACATCACAGGCATACTGATGGAGGTCAACACAACCACCTCAGCTTCTACATCACAGGCATACTGATGGAGAGAGAAACACAACCACCTCAGCTTCAACATCACAGGCATACTGATGGAGGTCAACACAACCACCTCAGCTTCTACATCACAGGCATACTGATGGAGAGAGAAACACAACCACCTCAGCTTCTACATCACAGGCATACTGATGGAGAGAAACACAACGACCACCTCAGCTTCTACATCACAGGCATACTGATGGAGAGAAACACAACGACCACCTCAGCTTCTACATCACAGGCATACTGATGGAGAGAAACACAACGACCTCAGCTTCTACATCACAGGCATACTGATGGAGAGAAACACAACGACCACCTCAGCTTCTACATCACAGGCATACTGATGGAGGTCAACACAACGACCTCAGCTTCTACATCACAGGCATACTGATGGAGAGAAACACAACCACCACCTCAGCTTCTACATCACAGGCATACTGATGGAGAGAAACACAACGCGACCTCAGGCATACTGATGGAGAGAAACACAACGACCACCTCATCACAGGCATACTGATGGAGAGAAACACAACGACCACCTCAGCTTCTACATCACAGGCATACTGATGGAGAGAAACACAACCACCTCAGCCTCAGGCTTCTACCACCTCAGCAGGGCATACTGATGGAGAGAAACACAACGACCACCTCAGCTTCTACATCACAGGCATACTGATGGAGAGAAACACAACGACCACCTCAGCTTCTACATCACAGGCATACTGATGGAGAGAAACACAACCACCTCAGCTTCTACATCACAGGCATACTGATGGAGAGAAACACAACGACCACCTCAGCTTCTACATCACAGGCATACTGATGGAGAGAAACACAACCACCTCAGCTTCTACATCACAGGCATACTGATGGAGAGAAACACAACGACCACCTCAGCTTCTACATCACAGGCATACTGATGGAGAGAAACACAACGACCACCTCAGCTTCTACATCACAGGCATACTGATGGAGAGAAACACAACCACCTCAGCTTCTACATCACAGGCATACTGATGGAGAGAAACACAACGACCACCTCAGCTTCTACATCACAGGCATACTGATGGAGAGAAACACAACCACCACCTCAGCTTCTACATCACAGGCATACTGATGGAGAGAAACACAACGACCACCTCAGCTTCTACATCACAGGCATACTGATGGAGAGAAACACAACGACCACCTCAGCTTCTACATCACAGGCATACTGATGGAGAGAAACACAACGACCACCTCAGCTTCTACATCACAGGCATACTGATGGAGAGAAACACAACCACCTCAGCTTCTACATCACAGGCATACTGATGGAGAGAAACACAACGACCACCTCAGCTTCTACATCACAGGCATACTGATGGAGGTCAACACAACGACCACCTCAGCTTCTACATCACAGGCATACTGATGGAGAGAAACACAACCACCACCTCAGCTTCTACATCACAGGCATACTGATGGAGAGAAACACAACCACCGTTGAAACAGAGATGACTAAGTTCCCACAAAGGTCTGGGGGAGATATCAACGTGTTTTTATAAGTAAGTAAATTTATATATCTAAATATGTATTTATTTTATACGCTCATCTGTCACTGTCATTTTGTCATATTGTTTTCTAATATCTTTACATTTTTGTTTTGAATGTTAATAATTGTAAAATGCAAAAAAAATAAAATATAAATTTTTCTTTAAACTCACCTACTGTGTGTGTAGCGTAATATCACCCACCTCCAATGCCTTCATGTAAACCCCAACATCCAGGTTCAGGCCTTCATCCTCCTTGTAGTACTTCCTGTAAAGATCACACAGTGGACCTCAGGGTTAAAGTAGAGGTCACTTCCTATAAAGATCACACAGTGGACCTCAGGGTTAAAGTAGAGGTCACTTCCTATAAAGATCACACAGTGGACCTCAGGGTTAAAGTAGAGGTCACTTCCTATAAAGATCACACAGTGGACCTCAGGGTTAAAGTAGAGGTCACTTCCTATAAAGATCACACAGTGGACCACAGGGTTAAAGTAGAGGTCACTTCCTATAAAGATCACACAGTGGACCTCAGGGTTAAAGTAGAGGTCACTTCCTATAAAGATCACACAGTGGACCTCAGGGTTAAAGTAGAGGTCACTTCCTATAAAGATCACACAGTGGACCTCAGGGTTAAAGTAGAGGTCACTTCCTATAAAGATCACACAGTTGACCTCAGGGTTAAAGTAGAGGTCACTTCCTATAAAGATCACACAGTGGACCTCAGGGTTAAAGTAGAGGTCACTTCCTATAAAGATCACACAGTGGACATCAGGGTTAAAGTAGAGGTCACTTCCTATAAAGATCACACAGTGGACCTCAGGGTTAAAGTAGAGGTCACTTCCTATAAAGATCACACAGTGGACCTCAGGGTTAAAGTAGAGGTCACTTCCTATAAAGATCACACAGTGGACCTCAGGGTTAAAGTAGAGGTCACTTCCTATAAAGATCACACAGTGGACCTCAGGGTTAAAGTAGAGGTCACTTCCTGTAAAGATCACACAATGGACCTCAGGGTTAAAGTAGAGGTCACTTCCTATAAAGATCACACAGTGGACCTCAGGGTTAAAGTAGAGGTCACTTCCTGTAAAGATCACACAGTGGACCTCAGGGTTAAAGTAGAGGTCACTTCCTATAAAGATCACACAGTGGACCTCAGGGTTAAAGTAGAGGTCACTTCCTATAAAGATCACACAGTGGACCTCAGGGTTAAAGTAGAGGTCACTTCCTGTAAAGATCACACAGTGGACCTCAGGGTTAAAGTAGAGGTCACTTCCTGTAAAGATCACACAGTGGACCTCAGGGTTAAAGTAGAGGTCACTTCCTGTAAAGATCACACAGTGGACCTCAGGGTTAAAGTAGAGCTGTAGGTCACTTCCTATAAAGATCACACAGTGGACCTCAGGGTTAAAGTAGAGGTCACTTCCTATAAAGATCACACAGTGGACCTCAGGGTTAAAGTAGAGGTCACTTCCTATAAAGATCACACAGTGGACCTCAGGGTTAAAGTAGAGCTGTAGGTAACTTCCTATAAAGATCACACAGTGGACCTCAGGGTTAAAGTAGAGGTGACTTCCTGTAAAGATCACACCGTGGACCTCAGGGTTAAAGTAGAGGTGACTTCCTGTAAAGATCACACCGTGGACCTCAGGGTTAAAGTAGAGCTGAAGGAATATCCTATAAAGATCACACAGTGGACCTCAGGGTTAAAGTAGAGCTGAAGGAATATCCTATAAAGATCACACAGTGGACCTCAGGGTTAAAGTAGAGCTGAAGGAATATCCTATAAAGATCACACAGTGGACCTCAGGGTTAAAGTAGAGCTGAAGGAATATCCTTCTGAATAAATCAGGCCTTTATTACTGGGTTGTTACTACACAATAATAACATTACTATCCAAGGAGTGAGTGGGTGAGTGAGTGAGTGAGTGAGTGAGTGAGTGAGTGAGTGAGATAGTGAGAGAGTGAGTGAGTGAGTGAGAGAGAGAGAGTGAGTGAGAGACTGAGTGAGAGACTGAGTGAGAGAGAGAGAGAGAGAGAGATCACACCTACCCTCTGCCCAGAGAGAACAGTACTGGTTTCTCCAGCCCTATGAGAACTCTGAAGGCATCGTTGAGGTTCTGGTAGGAGAACTTCTCTGCTGCGTCTCCTATGACAACACAGTTTGGGTTGGCCTTTTCAACACTGTCAAACTCAGGGACAACACCTGCAACGAACCAAACAAACACACATGATCACTTTGTATAGAAATAGACACATTTAAAAAATAAAATAAAAACTTTATTGTCCGTTAAGTAACACAGAATGGAAAATTGTCTTGGGTGCTCGCTCTGGTTTACATTAAAAGGAGAACAGACATAAAAACACAGACATTTAGCATTACCATGTCAGTTCAGCAACTTATTTAGGATCTCTCAGTGATTTATCCCGGGGAAAAGGGACTGGTTTTGGCCCGTCATTGTAAATAAGAATTTGTTCTTAAAACGGTCTTGCCTAGTTAAATAAATACAAAAGTTACATTTAAAAAATAAATAAATCATTATTAGCATGATTAATCAATACCGTCATAGACCAGCAGGTGGGGTCGTAGCCCCCTCTCCTTCAGCACAGCCACAGCAGCCGGGGCAGGAGAGAACACCTCAGACACACAGATATCAAAGCCCATCCTCTGCAGCTTGGCTACAAACACCTCCCGTGTGGCCTGGGTCTCGTTGGTACAGAAACGCACCTGCAGGTCCGAGGCCTTTAGCCTGTACGGAGAAAGCTTTTTTGGGACATAATCCATTTTTAACATTTAACATTCGAGTCATTTGGGCAGATGTTGTTATCCAGAGCGATTTACAGTAAAATGTATTCATCATAAATTAGCTAGGTGAGGTGACCGCAAATCTCAAGTCATAGTCAGGAAATGTCCCTCAGTGTAGTCAGGAAATGTCCCTCAATGTAGTCAGGAAATGTCCCTCAGTGTAGTCAGGAAATGTCCCTCAGTGTAGTCAGGAAATGTCCCTCAGTGTAGTCAGGAAATGTCCCTCAGTGTAAATGTCCCTCAGTGTAAATGTCCCTCAGTGTAAATGTCCCTCAGTGTAAATGTCCCTCAGTGTAAATGTCCCTCAGTGTAGTCAGGAAATGTCCCTCAGTGTAAATGTCCCTCAGTGTAAATGTCCCTCAGTGTAAATGTCCCTCAGTGTAGTCAGGAAATGTCCCTCAGTGTAGTCAGGAAATGTCCCTCAGTGTAGTCAGGAAATGTCCCTCAATGTAGTCAGGAAATGTCCCTCAATGTAGTCAGGAAATGTCCCTCAATGTAGTCAGGAAATGTCCCTCAATGTAGTCAGGAAATGTCCCTCAATGTAGTCAGGAAATGTCCCTCAATGTAGTCAGGAAATGTCCCTCAGTGTAGTCAGGAAATGTCCCTCAGTGTAGTCAGGAAATGTCCCTCAATGTAGTCAGGAAATGTCCCTCAATGTAGTCAGGAAATGTCCCTCAATGTAGTCAGGAAATGTCCCTCAATGTAGTCCCCTCAATGTAGTCAGGAAATGTCCCTCAACGTAGTCAGGAAATGTCCCTCAACGTAGTCAGGAAATGTCCCTCAACGTAGTCAGGAAATGTCCCTCAACGTAGTCAGGAAATGTCCCTCAATGTAGTCAGGAAATGTTCCTCAATGTAGTCATGAACACAGTCAGTGATAGTATGAAAAGACTAAGTCGAGTGTAAATTCATTATTTTAAAATGGTTTTTTTTTTGCGTTTTGGGATTTAATCAAGACATTTTGATAACCTCATTCACCACTCACTAAATCTCATTCACCAAACACTTCCTTATATGCGCTATGCAAAGTTATCCAGGGGATGAGGTTGGATTACCATTGGGTTGTAGTTCTTCCGTTTTAAATCACGGATACTATTTCTCCACCTGCTGATAGTAAGTCCAGGTGAGTTTACATTACTAATAGGAGGTTGACATTATAACCTTGGTTAGACTACAGAACAGATACATTACTAATAGGAGGTTGACATTATAACCTTGGTTAGACTGCAGAACAGATACATTACTAATAGGAGGTTGACATTATAACCTTGGTTAGACTACAGAACAGATACATTACTAATAGGAGGTTGACATTATAACCTTGGTTAGACTACAGAACAGATACATTACTAATAGGAGGTTGACATTATAACCTTGGTTAGACTGCAGAACAGATACATTACTAATAGGAGGTTGACATTATAACCTTGGTTAGACTGCAGAACAGATACATTACTAATAGGAGGTTGACATTATAACCTTGGTTAGACTACAGAACAGATACATTACTAATAGGAGGTTGACATTATAACCTTGGTTAGACTGCAGAACAGATACATTACTAATAGGAGGTTGACATTATAACCTTGGTTAGACTACAGAACAGATACATTACTAATAGGAGGTTGACATTATAACCTTGGTTAGACTACAGAACAGATACATTACTAATAGGAGGTTGACATTATAACCTTGGTTAGACTACAGAACAGATCCTTTACTAATAGGAATTTAGCTACATAGCCGTCTTTGTATCAAAGATAATTGTGTAGTCTAGAGCGATTTTCTAGGTTAGTTAGCCAGCTATTGTCGTTCTTTTAAACGCAACGTAACGTAATCAACACTGCTAGCTAGCCAGCTAGCCCCCAAATAGCACCACTGTAGAAACTATCACACTCAACGGAACGACTTGATTAGTGTAGTGTCAACAACGCAGCCACTGCCAGCTAGCCTACAAAGTCAACAACGCAGCCTCTGCCAGCTAGCCTACTTCAGCAGTACTGTATCATTTTAATCATTTTAGTCAATAAGATTCTTGCTACGTAAGCTTAACTTTCTGAACATTCGAGACGTGTAGTCCACTTGTCATTCCAATCTCCTTTGCATTAGCGTAGCCTCTTCTGTAGCCTGTCAACTATGTGTCTGTCTATCCCTGTTCTCTCCTCTCTGCACAGACCATACAAACGCTCCACACCGCGTGGCCGCCCTAATCTGGTGGTCCCAGCGCGCACGACCCACGTGGAGTTCCAGGTCTCCGGTAGCCTCTGGAACTGCCGATCTGCGGCCAACAAGGCAGAGTTCATCTCAGCCTATGCCTCCCTCAGTCCCTCGACTTCTTGGCACTGACGGAAACATGGATCACCACAGATAACACTGCTACTCCTACTGCTCTCTCTTCGTCCGCCCACGTGTTCTCGCACACCCCGAGAGCTTCTGGTCAGCGGGGTGGTGGCACCGGGATCCTCATCTCTCCCAAGTGGTCATTCTCTTTCTCCCCTTACCCATCTGTCTATCGCCTCCTTTGAATTCCATGCTGTCACAGTTACCAGCCCTTTCAAGCTTAACATCCTTATCATTTATCGCCCTCCAGGTTCCCTCGGAGAGTTCATCAATGAGCTTGATGCCTTGATAAGCTCCTTTCCTGAGGACGGCTCACCTCTCACAGTTCTGGGCGACTTTAACCTCCCCACGTCTACCTTTGACTCATTCCTCTCTGCCTCCTTCTTTCCACTCCTCTCCTCTTTTGACCTCACCCTCTCACCTTCCCCCTACTCACAAGGCAGGCAATACGCTCGACCTCATCTTTACTAGATGCTGTTCTTCCACTAACCTCATTGCAATTCCCCTCCAAGTCTCCGACCACTACCTTGTATCCTTTTCCCTCTCGCTCTCATCCAACACTTCCCACACTGCCCCTACTGGATGGTATCGCGCCGTCCCAACCTTCGCTCTCTCTCCCCGCTACTCTCTCCTCTTCCATCCTATCATCTCTTCCCTCTGCTCAAACCTTCTCCAACCTATCTCCTGATTCTGCCTCCTCAACCCTCCTCTCCTCCCTTTCTGCATCCTTTGACTCTCTATGTCCCCTATCCTCCAGGCCGGCTCGGTCCTCCCCTCCCGCTCCGTGGCTCGGGACGACTCATTGCGAGCTCACAGAACAGGGCTCCGGGCAGCCGAGCGGAAATGGAGGAAAACTTCGCCTCCCTGCGGACCTGGCATCCTTTCACTCCCTCCTCTCTACATTTTCCTCTTCTGTCTCTGCTGCTAAAGCCACTTTCTACCACTCTAAATTCCAAGCATCTGCCTCTAACCCTAGGAAGCTCTTTGCCACCTTCTCCTCCCTCCTGAATCCTCCTCCCCTCCCCACCCCCTCCTCCCTCTCTGCAGATGACTTCGTCAACCATTTTGAAAAGAAGGTCGACGACATCCGATCCTCGTTTGCTAAGTCAAACGACACCGCTGGTTCTGCTCACACTGCCCTACCCTGTGCTCTGACCTCTTTCTCCCCTCTCTCTCCAGATGAAATCTCGCGTCTTGTGACGGCCGGCCGCCCAACAACCTGCCCGCTTGACCCTATCCCCTCCTCTCTTCTCCAGACCATTTCCGGAGACCTTCTCCCTTACCTCACCTCGCTCATCAACTCATGCCTGACCGCTGGCTACGTCCCTTCCGTCTTCAAGAGAGCGAGAGTTGCACCCCTTCTGAAAAAACCTACACTCGATCCCTCCGATGTCAACAACTACAGACCAGTATCCCTTCTTTCTTTTCTCTCCAAAACTCTTGAACGTGCCGTCCTTGGCCAGCTCTCCCGATATCTCTCTCAGAATGACCTTCTTGATCCAAATCAGTCAGGTTTCAAGACTAGTCATTCAACTGAGACTGCTCTTCTCTGTATCACGGAGGCGCTCCGCACTGCTAAAGCTAACTCTCTCTCTCTCTGCTCTCATCCTTCTAGACCTATCGGCTGCCTTCGATACTGTGAACCATCAGATCCTCCTCTCCACCCTCTCCGAGTTGGGCATCTCCCGGCGCGGCCCACGCTTGGATTGCGTCCTACCTGACAGGTCGCTCCTACCAGGTGGCGTGGCGAGAATCTGTCTCCTCACCACGCTCTCACCACTGGCGTCCCCCAGGGCTCTGTTCTAGGCCCTCTCCTATTCTCGCTATACACCAAGTCACTTGGCTCTGTCATAACCTCACATGGTCTCTCCTATCATTGCTATGCAGACGACACACAATTAATCTTCTCCTTTCCCCCTTCTGATGACCAGGTGGCGAATCGCATCTCTGCATGTCTGGCAGACATATCAGTGTGGATGACGGATCACCACCTCAAGCTGAACCTCGGCAAGACGGAGCTGCTCTTCCTCATGGGGAAGGACTGCCCGTTCCATGATCTCGCCATCACGGTTGACAACTCCATTGTGTCCTCCTCCCAGAGCGCTAAGAACCTTGGCGTGATCCTGGACAACACCCTGTCGTTCTCAACTAACATCAAGGCGGTGGCCCGTTCCTGTAGATTCATGCTCTACAACATCCAGAGTACGACCCTGCCTCACACAGGAAGCGGCGCAGGTCCTAATCCAGGCACTTGTCATCTCCCGTCTGGATTACTGCAACTCGCTGTTGGCTGGGCTCCCTGCCTGTGCCATTAAACCCCTACAACTCATCCAGAACGCCGCAGCCCGTCTGGTGTTCAACCTTCCCAAGTTCTCTCACGTCACCCCGCTCCTCCGCTCCCTCCACTGGCTTCCAGTTGAAGCTCGCATCCGCTACAAGACCATGGTGCTTGCCTACGGAGCTGTGAGGGGAACGGCACCTCAGTACCTCCAGGCTCTGATCAGGCCCTACACCCAAACAAGGGCACTGCGTTCATCCACCTCTGGCCTGCTCGCCTCCCTACCACTGAGGAAGTACAGTTCCCGCTCAGCCCAGTCAAAACTGTTCGCTGCTCTGGCCCCCCAATGGTGGAACAAACTCCCTCACGACGCCAGGACAGCGGAGTCAATCACCACCTTCCGGAGACACCTGAAACCCCACCTCTTTAAGGAATACCTAGGATAGGATAAAGTAATCCTTCTCACACCCCCCTTAAAAGATTTAGATGCACTATTGTAAAGTGGCTGTTCCACTGGATGTCATAAGGTGAACGCACCAATTTGTAAGTCGCTCTGGATAAGAGCGTCTGCTAAATGACTTAAATGTAATGTAAATGTAGGAGGTTGATAATATAACCTTGGTTAGACTACAGAACAGATACATTACTAATAGGAGGTTGATATTATAACCTTGGTTAGACTGCTGCATGTCTCATTAGAATACAATGAACCTCTGCATGTCTCATTAGAATACAATGAACCTCAGCATGTCTCATTAGAATACAATGAACCTCTGCATGTCTCATTAGGAGGCAATGAACCTCTGCATGTCTCATTAGGAGGCAATGAACCTCAGCATGTCTCATTAGGAGACAATGAACCTCTGCATGTCTCATTAGAATACAATGAACCTCTGCATGTCTCATTAGAATACAATGAACCTCTGCATGTCTCATTAGGAGACAATGAACCTCTGCATGTCTCATTAGAATACAATGAACCTCTGCATGTCTCATTAGAATACAATGAACCTCTGCATGTCTCATTAGAATACAATGAACCTCTGCATGTCTCATTAGAATACAATGAACCTCTGCATGTCTCATTAGAATACAATGAACCTCTCATTAGAATACAATGAACCTCTCTGTCTCATTAGAATACAATGAACCTCAGCATGTCTCATTAGAATACAATGAACCTCTGCATGTCTCATTAGGAGACAATGAACCTCTGCATGTCTCATTAGGAGGCAATGAACCTCAGCATGTCTCATTAGGAGACAATGAACCTCTGCATGTCTCATTAGAATACAATGAACCTCTGCATGTCTCATTAGAATACAATGAACCTCTGCATGTCTCATTAGGAGACAATGAACCTCTGCATGTCTCATTAGAATACAATGAACCTCTGCATGTCTCATTAGAATACAATGAACCTCAGCATGTCTCATTAGAATACAATGAACCTCTGCATGTCTCATTAGGAGGCAATGAACCTCTGCATGTCTCATTAGGAGGCAATGAACCTCAGCATGTCTCATTAGGAGACAATGAACCTCTGCATGTCTCATTAGAATACAATGAACCTCTGCATGTCTCATTAGAATACAATGAACCTCTGCATGTCTCATTAGAATACAATGAACCTCTGCATGTCTCATTAGAATTACATGTCTCATTAGAATGAACCTCTGCATGTCTCATTAGAATACAATGAACCTCTGCATGTCTCATTAGAATACAATGAACCTCTGCATGTCTCATTAGAATACAATGAACCTCTGCATGTCTCATTAGAATACATACAATGAACCTCTGCATGTCTCATTAGAATACAATGAACCTCTGCATGTCTCATTAGAATACAATGAACCTCTGTCTCATTAGTGAACTCTGCATGTCTCATTAGAATACAATGAACCTCTGCATGTCTCATTAGAATACAATGAACCTCTGCATGTCTCATTAGAATACAATGAACCTCTGCATGTCTCATTAGAATACAATGAACCTCTGCATGTCTCATTAGAATACAATGAACCTCTGCATGTCTCATTAGAATACAATGAACCTCTGCATGTCTCATTAGGATACAATGAACCTCTGCATGTCTCATTAGAATACAATGAACCTCTGCATGTCTCATTAGAATACAATGAACCTCTGCATGTCTCATTAGAATACAATGAACCTCTGCATGTCTCATTAGAATACAATGAACCTCTGCATGTCTCATTAGAATACAATGAACCTCTGCATGTCTCATTAGAATACAATGAACCTCTGCATGTCTCATTAGAATACAATGAACCTCTGCATGTCTCATTAGAATACAATGAACCTCTGCATGTCTCATTAGAATACAATGAACCTCTGCATGTCTCATTAGAATACAATGAACCTCTGCATGTCTCATTAGAATACAATGAACCTCTGCATGTCTCATTAGAATACAATGAACCTCTGCATGTCTCATTAGAATACAATGAACCTCTGCATGTCTCATTAGAATACAATGAACCTCTGCATGTCTCATTAGAATACAATGAACCTCTGCATGTCTCATTAGAATACAATGAACCTCTGCATGTCTCATTAGAATACAATGAACCTCTGCATGTCTCATTAGAATACAATGAACCTCTGCATGTCTCATTAGAATACAATGAACCTCTGCATGTCTCATTAGAATACAATGAACCTCTGCATGTCTCATTAGAATACAATGAACCTCTGCATGTCTCATTAGAATACAATGAACCTCTGCATGTCTCATTAGAATACAATGAACCTCTGCATGTCTCATTAGAATACAATGAACCTCAGCATGTCTCATTAGAATACAATGAACCTCTGCATGTCTCATTAGAATACAATGAACCTCTGCATGTCTCATTAGAATACAATGAACCTCTGCATGTCTCATTAGAATACAATGAACCTCTGCATGTCTCATTAGAATACAATGAACCTCTGCATGTCTCATTAGAATACAATGAACCTCTGCATGTCTCATTAGAATACAATGAACCTCTGCATGTCTCATTAGAACCTCACAATGAACCTCTGCATGTCTCATTAGAATACAATGAACCTCTGCATGTCTCATTAGAATACAATGAACCTCTGCATGTCTCATTAGAATACAATGAACCTCTGCATGTCTCATTAGAATACAATGAACCTCTGCATGTCTCATTAGAATACAATGAACCTCTGCATGTCTCATTAGAATACAATGAACCTCTGCATGTCTCATTAGAATACAATGAACCTCTGCATGTCTCATTAGAATACAATGAACCTCTGCATGTCTCATTAGAATACAATGAACCTCTGCATGTCTCATTAGATTACAATGAACCTCTGCATG
The DNA here is from genome assembly GCF_034236695.1 of Oncorhynchus nerka. Classification (NCBI taxonomy): domain Eukaryota; kingdom Metazoa; phylum Chordata; class Actinopteri; order Salmoniformes; family Salmonidae; genus Oncorhynchus; species Oncorhynchus nerka. The sequence goes on from NC_088405.1 coordinate 717,135, forward strand.
TCTCGTCCCGAAAGGACATTCAACTGATCTGCACGTTTACACATTACATTTATTTTTGTATTTTATTGGGATTGCAGTAATAATGTATTCAGTGTTTCAGTGAGTGACAGCTCTGAAGCCATCTTGCCACCACACCCCCTTATCAGTTTTGACATTAGGTTACACAGCAGACTGACCCCCCCCCCCCCCCCCCTCAAAACCAGACTCACCTGAGACTAACCCATTCCATAGTTAAACAGCATTCAGAACCGAACTTAAGACGTGTAAATGAAGTGTCATATAGCTGTTGTAGAGCTGTAATAGAGCTGTAATAGAGCTTCCTGTTTCTGCAGTATGTCATGTGTGTTCTGCTACTACATTACAATATGAA